>NC_036839.1:2065746-2288352 GCF_002910315.2 Salvelinus sp. IW2-2015
GGAGAGAGAGGGATAGAAAGAGGGAAAGAACCTAATAAGACCAGCAGAGGGAAGCACAGGGACAAGACATGATGATCAAAGACAAAACATGACACTATGTGTGCTTGTTACAGTGTGTGTGTGATTAATTGGTTTTCTGACCATTTCGAACAGTGTAAACACAACAAATATAATAATAATTTACAAACTAATTATAATCAAACCCATATAGTCTGTTCTAACAAAAGGTTTTAAAGTATTTAGTACAGCCAAGATTAAAAACAGTGGAATGAATTCCTGAATTCAATTGCTTTAGCCAACAAGTTGAGGTTGATTTATTGTTTAATTATTCAAGGCTCCTTTCTCTTCTCTGTGCTGGAGTTCTTTTAAGAACTTGATGGTATAGCAATAGCCTAATAAACGTAACATTAACTTGAATCTTCTCTCTTCAATTTACACACAAACAAAATCACTAATAGTTTGCCAAAATGTGAATCATATTGTTTTTTTTATTGCCAGTAGGGTTGCAAAGGGTCGAAAACTTTCCTGGAAATTTTCCATGGGAAATTAAGGCCGGGAATTTTGCTTAAATTTATCAAAAAATGTATCTTATAACAGTCTACCTTTTTTTGTGGGCTACACATAAAGCAATTCTAGGTCTTGTGGCATATTTTGTTTAAACTATCCCCAATTCWATGGAATTGCAACCCTCTGCATTCTTCCATCACATGTGCAGTGCACTCATCCATCAAATGTCCAGCGGATTCTCAAGATCTTGCACACTAATGAGATGCTATTGAGCCCACACCACTACACTGTCTGAGCCTAGGACTACATGCTTTCTGGTAAGTTTTGATTACAATACTGGGTGGGGTGCATATATTTTATATGACAAACATGATTCTTTGTTAACTTCTTGACGCTAGGGGCCAGAATGTTTTTTAAAATTTAAATAACGTTCCCAAGGTAAACAGACTATTTCTCAGGCCCAGATCTAAGAATATGCATATAATTTACAGATTAGGATAGAAAACACTCCAAAGTTTCCAAAACTGTCAAAATATTGTCTGTGAGTATAACAAAACTGATTCTGCAGGCGAAAACCTGAGGAAATCCAACCCGGAAGTGCTTTTTTTTAATCCCTGTTTCATTGCCTGCCCCTCTTCCATTTAAAGGGGTATCAACCAGATTCCTTTTCCAATGGCTTCCTCAGGCTGTGACCAGGCTTTAGACATAGTTTCAGGCTTTTATTTTGAAAAATGAGCGAGACTTTTCAAAACGAGTCAGATGTCCTTTGATTAGTTCCTGCGCGCGAGAGGGGTAGCTCGACATTTTCTTTCTCTCTGTAGTATTGAATAGGTTACCGTCCGGTTGAAATATTATCGATTATGTATGTTAAAAACAACCTGAGGATTGATTATAAAAAACGTTTGACATGTTCTTACGAACATATGGATACTTTTGGAATTTGTCTGCCTTTCAGGAATGGAACGAGGGCTTGTGGTTTTCTGAACATAATGCGCAACCCAAATGGCGTTTTTTTGTTATAAAACTAATATTTATCGAACAAAAATAACATTTTATTGTGTAACTGGGAGTCTCGTGAGTGCAAACATCCGAAGATTATCAAAGGTAAGCGATTAATTTTATTGCTTTTCTGACTTTCGTGACCAAGCTAATATAAGGCTAGCTGTTCTAGCATTGATTGATACACTCACAAACGCTTGGATTGCTTTCGCTGTAAAGCATATTTTCAAAATCTGACACGATAGGTGGATTAACAACAACCTAAGCTGTGTTTTGGTATATTTCACTTGTGATTCCATGATTATAAATATTTTTAGTATTATTTTTGAATTTGGCGCTCTGCAATACAGTGGTTGTTTAGGAAAATGATCCCGGTAACGGGATCCGTAGCGTCAAGAAGTTAACTAGTAAATAGTAGCCTACGGCACAGTGTGTTTAAATAATTTCTAACTTGTTAACAATTTCTGCTGGTTTTTGCTACCATGTGGGTTTTAGCTTGCTTGAGCCTGCTAATGAGGAGTGTTAATTCACCTGTTTCCATACATGTTTATTTTAAAACATTTATTTTACAAAGGAGTTGTTTAATCTAACTGCTGAACTATTTATCTGTACATGGAATTGTATTTGTTATTTTTACACCATTTTTTTTCTAACCTTTACAGGGAAATGCCACGGGCACTATCTGATGTGTGGAGACATTTCACTGCAGCTAATGTAGAAGGAAAAGCTGTGTACATTTGCAAATACTGCGCCAAATCATGTGTGAAGAATGCAACAAAAATACAGGATCATCTGGCCATGTGCATAAAGTTCCCTCAGCGCTCACAACAAGCAACCTCTGACAAAAGTCCCTCTACTTCTATTCGAGGTGAAAATTATGAATCAGACACCTTATCGATAGCAACAGCTCATGGTCCTCCTGACATTAGATTTTTTTTAAACTCAAATGAAGTTACGTAGTCAGAGAAATGCTGATGAATGTCCTGCTCGAGCTGTGTATGCAATTGGTTCACCTCTGATGCTCACAGGCAATGTGTATTGGAAGAGATTTCTGAACGTTCTTCACCCAGAATACACCCCTCCAACCAGACATGCTTTATCTACTCATTTGCTGGTTGCAGAGTTCAACAGAGTTCAAGTGAAGTACAAGCAAATCATAGAGAAAGCAGACTGTGTTGCAATAATTTCTGACGGGTGGTCGAATGTTCGTGGGTAAGGAATAATTAACTACATCATCTCCACCCCTCAACCAGTATTCTACAAGAGCACAGACACAAGGGACAACAGACACACCGGTCCCTACATTGCACATGAGCTGAATGCAGTCATCAATGACCTTGGACCACAGAAGGTGTTTGCACCGGTGACAGACAATGCTGTGAACATGAAGGCTGTTTGGTCTAAAATGGAGTCCTACCCTCACATCGCACCCATTGGCTGTTCTGCTCATGCATTGAATCTGCTCCTCAAGGACATCATGGCACTAAAAACAATGAATACACTCTACAAGAGAGTCAAGGAAATGGTTAGGTATGTGAAGGGTCATCAAGTTATAGCAGCAATCTACCTCACCAAGCAAAGTGAGAAGAATAAAAGCATCACATTGAAGCTGCCCAATAACACCCGTTGGGGTGGTGTTGTCATCATGTTTGACAGTCTCCTGGAGGGCAAGGAGTCTCTCCAAGAAATGGCCATATCACTGTCTGCCAATATGGACAGCCCCATCAAGAGGATCCTCCTAGATTATGTATTTTGGGAGAGAGTGGTAAGCAGCCTGAAACTTCTGAAACCTATAGCAGTAGCCATTGCACAGATTGAGGGAGACAATGCCATCCTGTCTGATGTTCAGACTCTGCTTGCAGATGTAAGAGAAGAAATCTGTACTGCCCTGCCAACTTCACTGTTGCTCCAAGCAGAGGAAACTGCAGTTCTGAAATACATCAAAAGCATGAAGACTTCTGCCTGAAGCCCATACACGCCGCAGCGTACATGTTGGACCCCAAGTATGCTGGCAAGAGCATCCTGTCTGGTGCAGAGATCAACAAGGCCTATGGTGTCATCACTACCATGTCTCGCCACCTTGGCCTGTATGAGGGCAAGGGTCCTGGCAGTCTGGCGAAGTACCCTTCCAAGCAAGCGCTTTGGAATGGAGATGCAATATGGCAGTCGTGCCAACATATCTCAGCCACATGGTGGAAGGTACCTTGTGGATCTGAGGCTCTTTCCCTTGTTGCCTCCATCACCCTCCAAATGCCACCAACATCAGCCACCTCAGAGTACAACTGGTCCTTGTTTGGGAACACACACACCAAAGCACGCCACAGGCTGACTTATGCAAGGGTTGAAAAATTGGTGGCCATCCGGGCAAATTTTTGGCTTATTGAGCCTGACACCGAGCCATCCTCAACAAGGTTGGAAAGTGACAGTGAAGATGAGGCCTCAGAGTCTGATGGTCAAGAGGTGGACATTGAGGTCATCCAGGGAGAAGACATTGAAGCCTGAGAGGAAGACAACCAAAGCTTTAGTTTCTAGAATATCATTTTACATACACTTCAGCCAAATACATTTAACCTCAGTTTTTCACAATTCCTGACATTTAATCCTAGTAAACATTCCCTGTCTTGGATCAGTTAGGATCACCACTTTATTTTAAGAATGTGAAATGTCAGGATAATTGTAGAGAGAATGATTTACTTCAGCTTTCATTTCTTTCATCACATTCCCAGTGGGTCAGAAGTTTACATACACTCAATTAGAATTTGGTAGCATTGCCTTTAAATTGTGTAACTCGGGTCAAACATTTTGGGTAGCCTTCCACAAGCTTCCCACAATAAATTGGGTGAATTTTGGCCCATTCCTCCTGACAGAGCTGGTGTAACTGAGTCAGTCTTGTAGGTCTCCTTGCTCGCACACACTTCTTCAATTCTGCCCATAAATGTTCTATAGGGTTGAAGTCAGGGCTTTGTGATGGCCACTCCAATACCTTGACTTTGTTGTCCTTAAACCATTTTGCCACAACTTTGGAAGTATGCTTGGGGTCATTGTCCATTTACGACCAAGCTTTAACTTCCTGACTGATGTCTTGAGATGTTGCTTCAATATGTCCACATCATTTTCATACCTCATGATGCCATCTATTTTGTGAAGTGCACCAGTCCCTCCTGCAGGAAAGCACGCCCACAACATGATGCTGCCACCCCCGTGCTTCACGGTTGGGATGGGGTTCTTCGGCTTGCAAGCATCCCCCTTTTTCCTCCAAACATAACAATGGTCATTATGGCCAAACAGTATCATCAGACCAGAGGACATTTCTCCAAAAACTATGATCTTTGTCCCCATGTGCAGTTGCAAACTGTAGTCTGGCTTTTTATGGTGGTTTTGGAGCAGTGGCTTCTTCGTTGCTGAGCAGCCTTTCAGGTTATGTCGATATAGGACTCATTTTACTGTGGATATAGATACTTTTGTATCTGTTTCCTCCAGCATCTTCACAAGGTCCTTTGCTGTTCTGGGATTGATTTTCACACCAAAGTACGTTCATCTCTAGGAGACAGAATGCGTCTCCTTCCTGAGCGGTATGACCGCTGAGTGGTCCCATGGTGTTTATATTGGCGTACTATTGTTTGTACAGATGAACGTGGTACCTTCAGGCGTTTGGAAATTGCTCTCAAGGATGAACCACCAGACTTGTGAAGGTCTACAATTTATTTTCTGAGGTCTTGGCTGATTTCTTTTGAGTTTCCCATGATGTGCTGCCATCCTGTTAGAAGGTAACAGATTATTTTATTACAATGGTTAAGATGGATTTTCATTGTGTTCCATGGTGTTATTTGCCCCCTAGTGGAGCTTTCTGGTACTTAGACTGTACGCAAACAGGAAGTAGAGAATTCATTCTGCACGCATTAGAAGCAGCTAAAAACAACGCTACGGTGCAGGTCTTTCAGTGTAGTTATTTCTTGTCACGCTTCAGCCTTGGAAAATATTWGTTTTTTTTACTATTCTGCCCTTGAGTTGCGTTCCCATGCAAAACTAGACAGATAGCTAACAACATAAACGTTTTCAATATTCATTCAAGAAAAGTCACGCCTTGGGAGTTTTATTGAAGACTTAGTTGTTAGCTATCTGTCTAGTTTTGCATGGGAACGCAACTCAAGGGCAGAATACATGATGTCAAGCAAAGAGGCACTGAGTTTGAAGGTAGGCCTTGAAATACATCCACAGGTACACCTCCAATTGACTCAAATGATGTCAATTAGCCTATCAGAAGCTTCTAAAGCCATGACATCATTTTCTGGAATTTTCCAAGCTGTTTAAAAGGCACAGTCAACTTATAGTATATAAACTTCTGGCCCACTGGAATTGTGATACAGTGAATTATAAGTGAAATAATCTGTCTGTAAACAGTTGTTGGAAAAATGACTTGTGTCATTGCACAAAGTAGATGTCCTAACCGACTTGCCAAAACTATAGTTCGTTAACAATGTGTGGAGTGGTTGAAAAACGAGTTTTAATGACTCCAAACTAAGTGTATGTAAACTTCCGACTCCAAACTAAGTGTATGTAAGTGTATGTAAACTTCCGACTGTATGTTGAAAACGTTTTTGGGAAATGCGATGGATCATTGGGGATCATTCAATATTCCCTTTTGTTGTTCAGTGAAATCATCCCATGTGAAGAGTCAACTCATTTAATTAAAGTTAAATTCGTAACTAAACATTTGTTTTATTTCTATTGGAAGGATTTAATTATTTGCAATTATGTCTACTTATGATAACGTAAAAGGTTTGTTTCTGTCTCAATATGATATGGTAAATTAATCCAATGCAAAAACCATCTGCATTTAAATGGTATTAATATTAAATTTGCATATATTCCCATATATTCCCGTTAATTCCCATATATTCCTGTTAATTCCCACGGAAAGTTTCCACCTCTGAATATTCCCGAAAATGTGCAACCCTATTTGCCAGTATAATTTAGAAACTGACATGCATCATCCAAACAGCCGCTCAAGGGCTAATGAGATCTAATACCGATGTCTCGGGGACATCTTGCCAATGTCCAAACACTCTCCATACTACATCAGCCCGATGTATCATGTATACATCGGCGAGATGTAGGTGTACTGTCTTGGGTGATGACATGCTCAAATGCATGAACGTAAATTAAGACAGCTACAGTCAACTGGACTATTAGTCCTACAGCACCATGTAATTTCAAGAAAAACCTTGAACCCACCTGTCCCTGAATTTACCGAAACTTGTATTTTACACTCTAGCAGTAGGCTTACATTAAGAGAAATATCATAAAAGACAACTTACTGAACATTTCATCCTTAAAGCGCCATGGTCTGTTGTGCGTTATGCATATTAACAGTAGAATAGCTCGGACTCAACGAGTAGCCTACCAATAGCCACCAGTTTAATAAAATCTATTTAGTATACACAATCGCAAAGAAATCCATTAATATTTTGTTTTGGATGTTCATAATAAAAACATGACACTAAGACAATTTATTTCAGAAGAACAGAATAGTATGTTTTAAGCTGTATTTCTCTGTGCTATAGTAGCTGTGGTTGCTTCATGTCACAAAATGAATTAACTTATACACTTTCAGATAGGGTATGGCAATCGAAATGACTCGCCTGCATGGACCTCTGTAGGATTATTTGGGAAAGTAAGCAAGCTTCATAAAGTAAGCAAGCCTCAAAGGCGCTCTCTGGTGGTTTTAACGAGCATTAACGGCAACAATGGCTGACAGTAAAATACTATGACGTCATGAACTGTAACATGCTGTACCATACAGCTGCATCCTGCCACAACTTTTAAGGAAGGACCACTGTAAGGCTGTACATTGCAATATGAATTTCCAATACACAGAATATACTGACTGGGAAGGTGATTTCTCACAGTCAATGTCCTGCAATAAGAGACAAACCACTGCTTATCCAGCAATACACTGCGTCCTACTCCCTCAAATGCTGCACCTCTCCCCCGACCTGCTGCACCCACACTCTGCTTGTGCTTTAAACATATGTATTTGTATGTCCTCATAAGTCATGTTGTGGACATGTACTCATGTCATTCAACAAACACCATGTTGCTAGTCCTCAAACCATGCTTATTGCGAGACTTCAACTGTGAGAAATCACATCAGTCCTCAGCCTATTGTGCATATTGAACATTCATGTAGCCTTACTGTCACGTCTACTCCCGCGCCCCCTTTCCGGCGCTCGTCGCCGCCGGTCTACTATCCATCAGTCCTGGCAACCCATCATTACGCACACCTGGCACCCATCATTACACACACCTGCACCCCATCATGAGGCACAACTGGACTCCATCACTACCCTGATTACTCTCCCTTTATCTAGCACTCCCTAGCATCACTCTTCAGGCTGCATTGTTTATGTTTCCTTGTCAGATGGGTTGCAGTGGTCATTATTATTAAACTACTAAGCTACGATTCCTAGCAAGTTGTCTAATAATAGCTGTAAACAGCCAAATTGACTTCCTATTTTAAAAGGCCTTGATGAGTTGTATTTTAAAAGGCCTTGATGCTAATTAACGTTAGTATTTGAAACCATCCAGTCCTATGAATAATTGTATATCATTTTCAAAGTGTTATTTGTTTCAGTGTAGATCTGATAGGATAGTATTTTTTTACCACATTTTCTAGATATCCACCCGTAATCTGCCAACACATTTGAAAGTACAGTACAACCCCAATCAAAGTACAGAATAACATTTATTTTTTGTACATTTACCCTTTTCTCAATATTGTAATAATTTAATAACATGATGTTCACCTGGAAGCCTTTATCTATGTACGTGGGTGTGTGTAATAATGTGTATTTCTCAAGTGTAGAGAGGAGAAGGCAGGCGCCTTCTGCTTTAGAACTACTGAATTTATTAAAGCACCATATATAAAAGCGGGACAAAACCCAAAGTGCAAAATAATAAAGTACTCAGGAAATAGCAGGAGAGATTCCACTCAGGAAACAAGCAACACTTACAATGACCGACAAAGACAAAGGCCAGAGGGAGTAATTATACAGTGATAGAGTGGGGGTTGGAACCAGGTGTGTGTAATGATGACGAGACAAGTCCGGGGTTGATGAGTGAAGGGCGTTTGCTAGCAGCAGGCTCGGGAGCAGCTAGATGGCCGGCGACACCGAATGCCTGAGCTGGACAGGAAGGGGAGCCAAAGCCCCCTCTCCCRGAGGCGCTGCTCCAGCAGCAGAGCTCTGCCAACCTTGGGGGCGACCCCGGAGATGCGGTACGGTTTGGGCGGGACGACACCTATGGAAGTCCCAAATGAGAGAACGTTCCAGTACGTCCCGCGCTGGAACCCAGCACCACTCTTCGGGACCGTACCCCTCCCAGTCGACCAGGTACTGACTGGAGAGACCCCCCACGACGGCGTGAGTCCAACAGGCTACGGACGGAGTACGCCAAGGCCCCCATCGACATCCAAGGGAGGGGGAGGTGCGTCGTGGGGTCCAGCACTAGGCAAGGGACCAGCTGCCACCGGCCTGAGGAGAGATACATGAAATGAGGGTGAGATACGGTATTGACGGAGAGCTGTAATCTGTACCTCATTCACTCTCCTCGGGACTTTGAATGGCCCCACAAACCGCGGGCTCAGCTTCCGGCAGGGCAGGTGGAGGGACAGGTCCTTTATAGAAAGCTAGACCCTGTCATCGGGTTGAAAGACCGGGGCCACACTGCGGTGATGATCAGCCTGCGCCTTTTGCCGGAGGAACCAATCGTCCACCGCAGGAGCCTTTGATCTGACTAAGGTGCCAGGGCCGGCTGATAGCCTAGAACACACTGAAAGGGGGTGAGGTTAGTGGAGGAGTGACGGAGGGAGTTTTGTGCGTATTCTGCAGAAATGCAGCACACTCCCCCAGCCAGTCGTACCCAGTTCCTGATTTACCCTTTCCACCTGCCCATTTGATTGGGGTCGGTACCCGGAGGTGAGGCTGACCGTGACCCCCAAATGTTCCATGAAGGCCTTCCAGACACGGGAGGTCAACTGAGGACCACGGTCAGACACGATGTCCTCCGGGATCCGTAGTGCTGGAAGACTTGAGAGAAGAGTACCTCCGTGGTATGCATGGTTGTAGGGAGACCAGGCAGAGGAATCCAACGACAGGCTTTGGAAAACCAGTCCACAACGACCAGGATGGTGACCTTCCCTCCCGAGGAGGGAAGGTCTGTGACAAAGTCTACGGAGAGATGGGACCAGGGTCATTGTGGAACCGGCAGCAGGTGGAGTTTGCCATAGGGGAGGTGTCTTGCTCTGTGAGCAGGTGGAGCAGGAAGAGACGTAAACCCGGACGTCCTGGGCCAAGGTGAGCCAACTGTACTTGGCGGAGAGACAGGTGCTGTGTGTGCCCAGGCAAGGAGACAGTCCCGCACATCAGAGGGCACGTAGGTACACCCCTCGGGACAGTGGGCAGGTGAGGGCTCCTGTCACAGGGCTCGATTGATGTCCGCGTCCACATTCCACACGACAGGAGCAACAATGCGGGACAGGGGAATAATGGGTGTCACTTTCTCCCTCTGATCCTCTGTGTCATGCACCCGGGACAACACATCGGCCTTGACTTTCTAAGATCCCGGCCGGTAGGAGAGGGTAAAGTCAAACCTGGTGAAGAATAGGGGCCACCTGGCCTGACGCGAGTTCAGCCTCATCACGGCTCAAATATACTCTAGGTTCTGGTGGTCCGTCCAAACCAATGGGTGAATGGGTGTTGAGCACCCTCAGGTGCAGGTGATGCTCTATCAGCCTCTTCAAAACGGACCTGACGAGAGACATGTTGCTCGCGTGTAGTGGAGTACACCAAGATGTCGTCTATGTACACCACTACACAATGACCCAATATGTCTCTAAACACCTCGTTAATGAAGGGTTGAAACACAGACGGTGCATTTGTCAGTCCGTAGGGCATGTCCCTGTATTTGTAGTGCCCGGTTCTGGTGCTGAAGGCAGTCTTCCATTCATCCCCCTCTCTGAAGCGCACCAGGTTGTAGGCACTGTGTAAATCCAATTTGGTAAAGTACTGAGCACCTGTTCGATCACAGTGGGTATGAGAGGCAGGGGATAACTCATTTTAACAGTTGTCTTATTCAGCGTCCGGTAATCGATACAGGGGTGGAGACCTCTGTCTTTCTTCTTTACAAAACATAAGCTGGAGGAGGCCGGAGAGGTGGACGGACAGAGGAATCCTTGGGCCAGCGTAGACTTCCATGGCTTCGGTCTCTGCACACGAGAGAGGGTAGATGTGCCCCCGCGGGAGGGTAGAACCAGGCAGTAGGTCAATAGTGCAGTCCCAAGGGTGATGAGGGGGCAGGCACGTGGCACAAGTCTTCGAAAAAAATACCTGTAGGTCCCGGTATTCCTCCTGGATAGAGACGTGGGTGGCCTGGTCCAGACTTTCCATGGAGGTGGCACAGACACAGAGAGACAATTCTCCTGACACTCAACAACCTCCTCTCTGTCCATGAAATCCTGGGGTTATGCAACTGTAACCAGGGGAAACCTAAAACTATGGGAGAGTCTAAGATGAGGAAAGTGATGCGTCCATGGTGGGTGTGAGCAACTGTGAGGGAAATGGGAATCGTGGTCTGGCACACCAGTCCTGTTCCTAGGGGACGGTTGTCTAGGTCATGGACTGGGATAGGGGATTGTAAAGAGACTAGAGGAATGCGTAATGACAAGGCCACTGACCGGTCTAGGAAATTGCCTGCAGTACCTGAGTCCACTAGGGCAGGACTCAGTGGAGTGCCAGGATAGTCTGGGAAGGTGACAGGAAGGAGGACGGGCTGGGTGGACAGAGAGGAGCAAGGCACAACCACGCCTACCTGGGAAGGTGCAGGAGCGCTCCCCGGCCTGTCACTTCCTCGCCTGGTTCTCCTTCTAGGACAGGTCTTCCATGGGTGGTCCGACTCCCCGCAGTAGGAGCAGAGACTCTGTTGACGGCAGCGTTGACGTTCCTCTGGGGGAAGGTGTGTCGTGCCCACCTCCATGGGCTCAGTCTCGCTGGAGATTCCTGGGAGAGACCAGAATGCCCGGGATGGGCGACGACGGGCACGTAGGAGATTACCCAGGAGGATGGCCATGGCGATGAGCTGGTCCAGCGTGAGGTCCTAATTTCGACAGGCCAGCTCAGTCTGGACATCTGTCTGTAGCCCGCTGTGGAAAACCGTCAACAGGGCCTGGTCGTTCCAGCCAGTGGACGTAGCCACTGTCCGGAAATCCAAAGTGTACTCAGATGCTGTCCTGGACCCCTGGCGTAGACAGAGGAGATGCCCTCTCGGCCCTCTGTAAGGTGGTCGAAAACGGCACAGAAGAGTTGGGTGAAGCGCTCATAGGACTGCACTTCTGAACCGTCCCTCTCCCAGACGGCGGGCGCCCACTCCAGAGCCCGGCCTGTCAGCACCGAGATCACCAAGGCCACCTTGTCCCTCTCGGAGGCCGTCCTGGCATGACGGGCAAGGTGGAGGTCGCTCCTATAGCGGAGAGGTTGGGATGTCCTGCTGCTTCCTGTTCTGTTGGGTCGGTCATTCTGTCACAGGTGTAGAGAGGAGTAGGCAGTCACAGGTTTAGAACTACTGAATTTATTAAAGCACCATATATAAAAGCGGGATGAAACCCAGAGTGCAAAATAATAAAGTACTCAGGAAATAGTAGGTAGGAATAATCATAATCACTGCCCCAAAACTTTCAGAGTGTTCAAACTAAATCATTTGAAAAGCTTAAAAACACAATATATGGCTAACGATGATATAGTCCTCACTCTAGCATACTATACTATCCCACTATAATAACTCTGCACCTACAAACCAAAAATAGGTCAGTATAACAAACACAACAAACACTATGAAAACCCTACTACTACAATTACTATTGCCATCACTACCATCACTACCTACTACGCTACTACTATTTCACAATCATAAATACTTCAAGACTAGCAAGCACACTACATTTACTTTACTAATGTCCTTTTCAAATTCATGCTTCATTGATTCCTTTCATTTCACTAACTGGCTGATAATCTTTACCATAATCTGAGCCAACGGAGTATTCTAAACATCTATGTATATTGGTATTGAAGCAAATTTATGAATAGTGAATTATGTACAATATGTTTCTTTCACTCTGGCACCTTTAAAGTGACGTTAAACTGACATGTTTTCATGAACACGATGAACGTGTTCTTCGTGCCAAATGAATTACATACAGTAACTAAATTGAAAGATCGATATTTCTCGCAGCAAATGTTGTTTATTTAGAATGAGATAATATCTTGAGTCGTTGACAGGTCGTTTCCACTCATGGATGTCCTCGATTCCAGTGATTCTGAACCAGGGGACTAGGGGCAGATAACAAACAGCTGATATAAAATACTTTTTTTTCAAAGCGTTTCAGTGGCGTTTCAGGAAATAAAAAGGTCGAGAAGCTCAGCTCTATTCACTTGTTCCTTTCACTCGCTCATCACAGATCCTTTTCCCATTTATCTCTCTCTCCTCTCTTATCTCTGCAGCTGGAGCTTTTTGTTATTTACACTTGAAATGATAATGACATCATAAAATGAGGCCAGCTGCTCCATTTTGCACCGACATCACACACAGCCCAATTTGTGTTATAAAGAGATGAGGGAAACAGATACTATAGTCACATTTACACATCTCCTAAATATTCACATGTGGAGTGGCATGGGGTGGCATTTGTAAAGTTGAATGTATGAGTCGAATCAGCTGTGGGGTTGTTCCCTCTAATTTACAGTACATGGATGAGCCATTCTCAGTGTGGTATGCTGAGCCAATCAGTCAGAAACAGACTTGCTGTAGGGCAGTCGAGCAGATTCCAGAAGGACTGGTACTTTTTATTCGGATTTAGACTAAATCTGCATAGGGGATGTTTTGACGGTGTGTCGAATCCATAATGGCTCCCGGCATTATAACTAAAGCGGACATTGTCATTGGCTACACGGAGTCGCATTGAGAGAAATCCCATGCAGCCTTTTTCACAAGTTTGAACATGTGAGATGTAATCTACACCTCAATTAGGCTGATAGAAATCGTAATTATTTTGTTTTAAGATTTTCAATTTGAGTGTCATTATTTCTATATAGCCTACACTTTCTCCTTCTGAACTTCTAACACGAGTGGGACGGGCATGGCTTCGTGACAATGATCACAAGAGCCGCTGCTCATCAATTTGACAGCTCCAARGCATTTTCACCTCCAACACTGCCAAAACATCAGCTATGCGTGGGTTGGCTATCGCCGGATAACGCTTGATCTGATTGAATCTAGGCCTTAGGCCGGGATAAAAACCAATCACACTTTTCAAGAGCAACGGAATCAAAAAAGCATATTCCTCCTTTGAAAAGGACTAAATAGCATCAATTTGAGTCCGAAACATATATTCTAGTGTCAAACAAGAGTTTTGTGAGATTTATGACAAGAGTTCGTCAAGATGTTAAGAATGTTGGGTTTGGATTACAATTATGCAAACAATTCATGCCCTCTTTTGCCAAGATCCTAGTGAAAATGGTCCCTTCTTGCCCTGTTTATACCTGGTTCTAACCTGCGTCCTTCGTCCTGCTCTTGTCGTGATCTTGTCTGTTTACACACTGATCATAATCAGGTCACAATGCGCCTTTTAATCGTCTACACCAGTCTGAAAATGTGAGCACAATCTTATGGACAAGACCAGGACAAAGGACACATGTTAGCACCAGGTATAAATGGAGCTTTTGAGACTGAGCAAAAATCCCTCTATGGATTTACCATTTCTTTGTCTCCGGTTCGACAAAGCATGCCTCCAGGATGCACAACCAACTGTGGTTTGCATGCCATGCCGAAGGACCCTACCATGCGGAATAGGTGGTTGGAGTTCATTGGTCCCTAGACAGGAAGGTATGACGATTGACGTGTTTGGCAAGGTAGTCTGCCTGCTGGACCCAATGGGTTGAGGCAAACTATTGTCATATCCAGGATGGAGTGTCATGCACTCTACCCCTCTTGCCACCTGATTGTACCTGTCCATAACCTGTAATACATTACATATATGGAAGGGACTTAATCACCCACTGGAGACTTGAAGACAGAACGTCACCCAGAGAGCTGTGCATAGTTATACAGAAAAATCCTTAGATTTAGCCAAATAGACCATATAAATATTAATAAATTCCATTCTAGTTCTGGTTAGACAGCTGCACTTGTACACTCACACAACTTATTTTCATTTTCTAGGTAAAGTGTAGACATGCTGTCTTTTAAAGCACATCTATATGATATTTAGAGTAGATTTTTGGTTGATTAACATATCTACACGCAAGCTGGGCGATGTTTGTGCAATCAGTAGGGATATTAGTTCTGGGATTTGTCTCACGGGAAAGCTCTAACAGCAGACATAAGAACAGACAAGACAAAACTAGACAGATATTGTGTTGTAGGACAGTTGAGCTGACTGAAGACCGCGGGCATTCAACTCGCAGTAGTTGACTTCGTTTCCACGATAATATCTCTTTATATGAAACTTTAAATCTAAGTTACATGGGTAGAGATCCTATTAAATTACTAGAGGGGCAATGTCATTAATCCTCAAACGTACACACTGAGGTGAAAATGGCAGCCATATTGGTCAGGGAGAAATCCAAACCAGTCTAATTGGAATGAATGGCAGTAGAGGCATGATCCTGATTTTACTTATGCAGGAAAATAAAAGCAGGGCATGTGATAGAACAGAAATTGTGTAATAGAATTATTGTCAACCTAAAATATTGTTGTATATTTATAAATACAGTTTATACAGTTTTTTTTATAAAAAATGTCTGCATAAATAGCCTCTAAAATATATTGAAACATACCACAAATGTGACTTGTTTCAGGAAACTAGGTGCATGTCACACGTCATTACGTCACACGAGAGCCATTTGAAGGTAAACTTTTTGTATTTTTATCAAACTGCGGGTTTTGGCAGAAATAACTTCTGGAACATGTGAACTTTGATTTTCCTTTAACAAACTTGTATGCCATCTGTAAATACGAATACAATTGATAAAATTACGAGCCTAGTTGGTTTAGCCACAGAAAAAGACAGCCATTTTCCCGCTAGCCATGATTGGCTGAGATAATGAGTGGAGTGGGCTGGACATGCCGAGAGATGAGTTCGGATTGGTCTGTTATGTAGCACGCTCTATTTGAGCTGGTCGGTATGTGTAGCATGTAATCCTTTCTAACGCAGCTTTTTTTTTTTAAGATATCACATAGTAAAACTGCATAAGTGTTGCTCTCCACTTTCTGGAGGTCCAAGTTTTGAAATCATTGGAATTAGAGTATGATAGCTAAGGAGATGGAGAAAACACCTGTCTCCGGATTACATCTACAAACTAAGGGCAACCATGGCATCCGTGACCGAGAGGGAGAAGCGTCCATCCATGTATACGGGTAAGATAGTCTAGCTAGCTAGATTTTCAGATATTACACATTTCAAATTTAGTCAGAAAGTTATTTTCATTTCAAGTTAAAGTGCACTGTTAGCTAGCTAGCGTTAGCTGGCTGGCTTGCTAGCTAACGTTACATGTATGATCTGTGTAGTAATATTATTTGTATCTCAGAGCCATTTGCTTTGCTTGTTAAAGCCCAATGTTAGCTAGCTAATATTGAACATGGTTGGTTAGATACCTGCTAATTCATGCAGGGTAGTAACATCATGAGTTGGGATTATGGTTAACCTTTTAGCTAGCTAGCTACATGTCTTAACAAAAGACTTCACTATGCAAGTAACCATTTCAATAGAATGTTAATGATGTCACTGCGACAACTGTTGATAGAAATAGCTGGTAAATTCGCTCTGGCTATCTACTCCGATTTCAGAGCACTCTTGTCTGAGTGTGCCAGAGAGCAGAATAACTGACAAATTTACAAAAGCTCAACACCTATTGAATATTGCCGGTGTCAGTAAACGTTGGCAAAAAAAGTGTAATTAAATTGTTGCCATCAGCACAGGTGCAGTCTCCAATGGTCTGGATAACATAAAAACAACCTAACCAGGTCTGCTAGGGCGAGTGAAGTGGTCAGAGTGAGATGTTCTCTCATTTGTGTCTGGAAGTAGCTAGCCAATGTTATCCAGTTAGCTTGGGTGCTTGACTGCTGTTGTTATGACAGAAAGTTCAGATCCACCCTACTCCTCGGCCAGAGCGTCCAGTGTGCACTCTGAAAGCTTGTTAAAGAGATGGGCGGGGCTAAAGCTTTAGAGGGTGTGAACGATGCTGAATGGATCTAGACAAAGGAGAGCTCTCCAGTAGGTGTACCAAATTATTCAAAGGCCATTTCCACAAAAGTGAGGTTACAAGTTTATCAACTTTCAAAGTAGAATTACTTTCCCATTGTTCCTCAACTGTAGTGTATGATATACCATTTTGTAGCACTGAGTCTCTACTTTTATCCAATGTAAAAACACAATTTCTAATTTTGCTACATAAGACCGAATCAAGCCGGTCGGTCACAAATGTCTAAAAATATATACAGTACCAGTCAAAAGTTTGGACACACCTACTCATTCAAGGATTTTTCTTTATTTTGACTATTTTCTACATTGTAGAATAATAGTGAAGACATCAAAACTGTGAAATAACACATATGGAATCATGTAGTAACCAATATATCACCAATATATGATACAATATCAGTACTTGTAGCATTTACAACTAAGTCCTATCATCGACAAACAGTCAGCGTGCCGTGTAAACAGGTGAGTCAACAGTCAACATCACGAGAGGATTTGTTGAAAAGAAAACCAATGCATTCGGAGACTTTCAACCAGCGGTTTTCAGTTGCGGCTGAACAGTTTGTTTGTGTGTTTAACTCTGCGTGTAAACACGCTGGATGATTCAGAATCCATTGAAGAGCTTAAACGATTCATTGACGAGAGATACTTACGAACTCAAAGAAACATGTCGCTGGTTTCAGAGGATTCAAGCATTGTTAAGGACAACCAACCCAATCAACAAAACAAACCAAAACCAGGTTGGCCAATACGTATCAACGATGGAACCAAACCATCCCCTAGTAAGAGGGCGTGTGTGGCGAGTGGGGAGAGGTTTACTGATATGGATGTTGACTTGTTAAAATCCATCAATGAAKGGCTTGCCAAACTTGATATCTTGGATATATTACGAGAGGACATCAATGCATTATGTGCCAGTCTAGATTTCAGCCAACGTCAGATTGATGATCTAAGGAAAGAGAACACGGCGCTGAAAGGTACTGTAGACTCTATTCATAGCAAGGTGGAGGTGGTGCAAAGGGAGAACAAACAACTTAAAGAAACCTTGCTTGATGTACAGTGTCGATCAATGCGGAACAATCTAATATTTTATGGGATACCGGAGAATGACAACAGCAGAGGCTGTGAGGACACAGTCCGAGACTTTATGTCAACTCAACTAAAACTGCCCACTGATGTTGTGCGTAATGCCACTTTCTCCAGAGTCCATAGAATATGTAAGGCCTCTGGAAATAGGCCACGGGCTATTATTGCATGTTTTGACAAATTTAAGCAAAAGGAAATGACGAAGAACATGGGGACAGAACTCAGAAACACTGATTTTGGAATGAATGATCACTTCCCCACCGAGATCAATGAAAGGAGAAAAAAACTATATCCCATCATGACGGAAAAGCATTGCCTGAATCAATGAGTCTCCATGGTGATGGATAAACTTTATATCAAAGGGCAATTGTATCAGGACTCTAGGTTTTTAACTTGGTCAATATAAATAAAATTCATATTTTGGCTTTGACCGAAACGCATTTAGATGCATCTGTAAATGATGGGCAAATTAACATTCAAGGATATAGTCTACTGAGAAGGGACAGGAATAGGAATGGTGGGGGTGTAGCATTGTACATTCAGAATCATATACCTTTTAAGAGGAGGGATGACCTCCTCAAATAGAGGCACTATGGGCTCAAGTACATCTGCCTCACCAGGCACCCATATTGGTAGGATGTGTGTATAGACCTCCTAGCTCTAAGGTGTCCTATCTGGATGACTTATGTACTGGGTTTGACCAGGCCACAGATAGCAACAGAGATGTATTTATCTTGGGTGATTTTTATATAAATTGGAAGGATCACAATAATTCGAATAGAACAAAATTGACGAGATATGCCAAGAACTATGGTTTGAAACAAATGGTTAATGATACTACTAGATCTTCAATTAAGATGGGTCATCGTTCAGACACATGCATTGATCTGATTTTCTGTAATATACCATTGTAATGCTTAAAAGCCAGATCAATYCCAGTGGGCTGGACAGACCATAATATTGTGACCATAACCATGAARACCAAGGTTCCAAAGAAACCCCCTAGGATTGATGTCAAAATACATTTTAAAACATTTAATCATGAGCTATTTCTAAATGATTTGGCTGCTGTACTCTGGGAGCTGATTTATCTAGAGGATGATTTAAATCACGCTACAGAATGTTTTATTGATTTGCTCACTGAGGTAATGGACCATCATGCCCCTATAAGAAAGAGTACAGTTGGTGCCCGTCCATCTCCATGGATTGATGATGAACTGGGTGAGGCTTTTTCTTAAGGAAATATGGCAAAAGTCTTAGTAGCCAAGTCAAAATTAGAAATTGATTAACAGAATTATAGAACATTACGTAATTATGCAGTTAAATTGAATCGAAAGAAAAAAGTTATTTTACAACAATGCTTTTATTGATTGTAAAAATGATTCTAAAAAGGTATGGAACACAGTTAAGGGCTTACTTGGTACATCTATCTCATCATGCCCATCTAGTGTGGAGGTTGACGGGAGAATAATAACAAAATCAGTTGATATTGCCAATCATTTTGCTGATTTTTTTTACAAAGAAAATGTAATTACTGAGCAACAATGTAAACATACATTCTTCCAAACAAGCTATTGTCCAATGGATTGATGATCATATTATGAGCAACAAGATCTGCTCTTTTAGTCTGCAAACGGTGTCAGTGGAGGAGGTGTTAAACCTATTGAAGTCATTACCTGAAGGTAAATCTACAGGTTATGGTCTTATGGACAATTTTTTGCTTCGCTGTGCTGCTCCCCAGATTGCAGTTCCACTGAGATACATATTTAATTGGTCACTGGAAAAGGGGATGTTTGCAAATGTATGGACGCATGCGAAACTGTGTCCTATTCCGAAAGACTGCAAAAAACCCATTACCCCTGCCAATAGTCGACCAATTAGTCTACTCCCTACACTAGACAAATGTGGGAGTACATGGAAAAGAATGATCTGATTACAGCCAATCAGCATGCTTATCACAAAAACCATTCCACTACCACTGCATTGGTTGACATGACTGACAAGTGGCTCAATGCTATGGATAGTGGCAAGTTTGTGGGTGTACTATTTTTAGATTTCAGTGCAGCATTTGATTTAGTGGATCATTAAATAATTTTGACAAAATGAACGCATTAGGGTTTTAAGGAGGTAGCATTGAATTGGGTACAGTCATATCTAACGGACAGGAAACAGTCCATCTATATCAATGGTTCATTTTCTTCCCCTCATGTGTTAAACTGTGGAATACCGCAGGGCAGCTGCCTTGGCCCACTTCTTTATATAAAATATACCAACGACCTTCCCTATGCCTTAGCTGAAACTCAAGCTACTATATTTGCAGATGATACTACAATTTACGCAGCAAGACAATCGGTTCAACAGGTACAGCAAGCTTTACAAGGAGATTTGGAGAATATCAGGGAGTGGGTTTGCCAAAACAAACTTGTTTTAAACACCAAGAAAACCAAAGTTATGTTGGTCTGTTCAACTAGGAAAAGGCCAAAACAGCATAGGATACAATTAAGTATGGGAGGAGTACAAATTGAAGAAGTGGCAGAAACCAAACTATTGGGAGTGCAGCTAGACAACTGCTTATCATGGTCGTCTCAAATAACTAATCTATGTAAACAAAAAAATATTAAAACAGCATGCATAATCAGAAGGATAGCTAAATATTTACCAGGAAAAATCCTTCAGCAAAAAACACAAGCATTAATTGAGAGTCAGGTGAACTACTGTTCTGTGGTCTGGAGAAATGCATCATCAAGTGAAGTTAGGAGGCTGCATAATGCACAGAACAAAGCAGCAAGGATTGTTTTAAGGTGGAGATATGGTTCTTCTGTATGATGTTGGCATGATCAGTCCAATCAAAGTTAGGGTAGATATAATGTGATTTGACATCATTTTATCTGTGGCCAATGACCTTGAGCCTTCTTGGATGGGCACTTCTAATATAAATCTATGGCAACACCCAAGGGCAATGAATTTTTGAGCTCTCCCTGTAGATTTTGCGGTGAGGTAGTGAACCCATGAGTGGCAGAACACTGAGCCAATCACAGTTAGAGAACATTACCAACCCCTACGCGCTGCATTTTCTGCTGGCTGCCCCACCACCACAGAAAGCGCTGAGCTAGGCTGAAACACCTGCATTTTGGAGCTGCCTTACTCAAGAAAGCAAGTTTGTATGCGGCTTTATTAACTCTATTATTTTTATATATTTTTTTACATTGTTTTCAAACTGATATGTGACACGCATTAATGCCAAAATAACATACTAACAAGCTCTGCCCCACCTGCCCTGAATGACGGGTCGCCACTGTCTAGTATGCAAAATAAAGTACAACTACATTTATGTCTATTATTCTTGGACATTCAGAATGATCTCTTACATGAATCATCTATCAATTTCTTTTTAACAGGACTGGATTCAGTAAACAATACTGAAGATTGGCTCATTGCCACTAACTGGCATAATAACTGATCTGTGAAATAACTGGAAGGAAGGCAGGAAGGAGAGTGTGTGTGTGTGTGCGTGCGTGAGTGAGTGAGTGATGCCTATTTACACCAGTAGGCTAAACCAAAAAAATTGTCAGTAAACATCAAAGTCATAGCGGCTACTGTGGTGGGATCATATCAACATTTTAGTCCCGACAAAACACATACTCCATATAACTCGTCCAGATTGTATCCTCGTTTGGATCATTGTTAGTGTAGGCGCACGTGCCTGTGGAGCTACAAGCCACCATGTGAAAGCCAACCTCCGTCAGCTTGTCAAACGCTTGCTCAAGGAAATTGAATTTGAGGTAGTAACGGGACGTGTACCTCTCCGGTGGCCGATCGGGGTCCCTGCTCTCATTCAAAGTGTCCGAGAACACCTCTTTGGCAAGGGACGTTTTCCCACACACCGTGATGCGCGCCACTCTCCTGAACTTGGCGTCGGTTTGGATATCTCTACCGATACTATACGATCCCCGGTATCCAATTGTGATGTACCCTGACTTTCTGGACTCGCGAGACGGGGAGCGGGCGCTGCTCATTGCGGACATCATGCGCAAAGTTTCCATTCCGCTGAAGGACCCTATGCTGCACTGGAGCGCACCCTCCTCGGTCTCGCTCTGGCAAATATCATCACTGATGAAGTTATCTTTGCGCATCCTGGGGCTGATGCTCATGGACAGGTCCCGCAACTGGAAAAACTCAGCCTCTCTCTGCAACCGGCTTTGCTCGGGGAAATAATCAGGCAGTACCAGGTTGAGGTCCCGTAGGTAGTCTAAAATATAACGAAACAAGAATCCGTCCCTGTCCAAGAAGTAGCGCCCTTTGTTGTCGCGCACCAGGTCCTTTGGAGTCTTCTTGCTGAACATGGTCCAGAGGAGCGAGTCTGGGACAGCGACCAAAGTTATGTGCCGTGTCACATACACCTGTCCCCCTACATTCAGTTCAATTACCTCCGAGAAAGGGGACTCAGACTCGGCGCCAGAGATCCCCCGCTCTGTGTCCGTGTCTGCCAGTGACATCTTCACTCACAGCCCTGTGTCTCTGTTACCGACTGGAATCATGTAATAATGAGAGTGAACGTCAAGCAGTTTGTTTATGTAGTGCTGTGCTTGTCGGTGTGGGAGGAGAGAGTAGACAGCTGATTTGAGAGATGACTGTTAACCCTTTCGGGAGACCGTTTGTTAGTAGACTTTTTGAGTATACAATTCATGGAATTCATAAAGTAAACAGTTACTCAATAGCGTTCATTATTAGTTGTACATAGATTGCATGAACATTGAAACTCAAACACCAGAGAATTCAGATGCTCTTGTTCTTTTACAAGACTAAAGGTGACATTTGTGTTTACCTGTATTGTGACTACACATTCACTTAAATTTTTTCCCAGACACACACATACAACTCTCCTCCATTCCTCTATGCACCTCAGATCGCCAGTGCCCTGCCCTCTCTCTTTATGGTCACGTCTGAAGTCCCCCTACTACGTCTAGTCTTTATGAACATGAGTAGACCCTGTATCTGTCTGCAGTTTTGCCAAAAAGACATGCTCTAGTTGTTCTCTTACAGATTACAGGTGATTTGTGTGTTTAGCTATGAAATGAAACACACACCTCTTTCAATACTTTTTTATTTTTTGTAAATGTTTTATAACACATATCTTTCCTGTACTTGAATACTTATTAAATTCAACATTTTTCATAATACGTTTTCATTTGTTTATTAGTATCTCATTTAAACTTAATCTTCTTATATCCTCCCTACACCTTTGCAGATCTAAGACAAAATGTATGTAAAAACCTATTCTCTTCCTATTTAGTGTTTTTCCACCTGCATTTTGTTGTCAGACCAGTGAAGATGGTAGAAAACTGTACCATTTGTATGGTTACCCTTTCCCATTGTTATCATACTACCAGTATGTCGTATGACCTTAATCGGAGCTCCTGCTCACCTGATGTACCATGCCAGGTGTGTATAAAACTGATGTTAATGAGAGAAGGAAGGGTGTGGTCTGTGTAGGTGTGGTCTTTACACCCAAATGTCACTTAATATAACTCCATATACTGTTGTAAAGGATGAGTAAACACATTGCATTGGGAAGTATTCAGACACCTTGATCTTTTTTGTTACATTACAGCCTTATTCTAAAATTGATTACATTGGGGGGGCAGGTTCATCATAAATCTACACACAATACCCCATAATGACAAAAAAAAACAGTTTAGCAAAGTAAAAATAATAATATGAAATATCACATTTACATAAGTATTCAGACTCTATACTCTATACTATTTCATCAAGGATCTCGCTGTACTTTGGCCCGTTCATCTTTCCCTTGATCCTGACTAGTCTCCCAGTCCCTGCTGCTGAAAAACATCCCCACAGCATGATACTGCCACCACCATGCTTCACCGTAGGGATGATGCCAGGTTTACACCAGACATGACGCTTGGCATGTGGAAAAGGGGAAGGGGTCTGAATACTTCCCAAATGCCCTGTAGGCCTAATAACATGCATAATAACATTGTTCATTGAATATTGCAATTATATTGTCTATATTATCTGTCAAATATCCTATTGAACGTAGCCCCAGAAATTAATAGTGTATTCTGTTCATGCCTATCTACAGTACACTATATGACCAAACGTATGTGGACACCTGCTCGTCGAACAGCTCATTCCAAAATCATGGGCATTAATATGGAGTTGGTCCCCCTTTTGCTGCTATAACAGCCTCCACTCTTCTGTGAAGGAGGGACTTGCTTCCATTCAGCCACAAGAGCATTCATGAGTTCGGGCACTGATATTGGGCGATTAGGCCTGGCTCGCAGTCGGCGTTCCGATTCATCCCAAAGGTGTTCAATGGGCTTGAGGTCAGGGCTCTGTGCAGGCCAGTCAAGTTCTTCCACACCGATCTCGACGAACCATTTCTGTATGGACTTTGCTAGGTGCAAAGGGGCATTGTCATGCTGAAACAGGAAAAGGCCTTTCCCAAACTGTTGCCACAAAGTTGGAAGCACAGAATTGTGTAGAATYTCATTGTATGCTGTAGAATTAAGATTTCCCTTCAATGGAACTAAGGGGCCTAGCCCAAACCATGAAAAACAGCCTCAGACCATTATTCCTCCTCCACCAAGGAGGAGTTGGCACTATGCATTGGGGCAAGACGACCTTATCTCAGTTCACTGGTCACGATGGCTACACCCACCCGTAGCACGCGCTCCAGCAGGTGTATCTCACTGATCATCCCTAAAGCCAAAACCTCATTTGGACGCCTTTCCTTCCAGTTCTCTGCTGCCTGCGACTGGAACGAATTGCAAAAATCTCTGAAGTTGGAGACTTTTATCTCCCTCAACAACTTTAAACATCTGCTATRCGAGCAGCTAACCGATCGCTTCAGCTGTACATAGTCCATCGGTATATAGCCCACCCAATTTACCTACCTCACCCCCCATACTGCTTTTATTTATTTACTTTTCTGCTCTTTTGCACACCAGTATCTCTTCTTGCACATGATCATCTGATGATATATCACTCCAGTGTTAATCTGCTAAATTGTAATTATTTGATTTATTGCCTACCTCCTCATGCCTTTTGCACACATTGTATATAGATTCTCTTTTTTTCTACCATGTTATTGACTTGTTTATGGTTTACTCCATGTGTAACTCTGTGTTGTTGTCTGTTCACACTGCTATGCTTTATCTTGGCCAGGTCGCAGTTGCAAATGAGAACTTGTTCTCAACTAGCCTACCTGGTTAAATAAAGGTGAAATAAAAATAAATAAAAATAAAGATAGCGTTCTCCTGGAATCCGCCAAACCCAGATTAGTGCGTCGGACTGCCAGATGGTGAAGCGTGATTCATAACTCCAGAGAACGCATTTCCACTGCTCCAGAGTCCCATGACTGCGAGCTTTACACCACTCCAGCTGACGCTTGACATTGCGCATGATGATTTTAGGCTTGTGTGCAGCTATTCAGCCACGGAAACCCATTTCATGAAGCTCATGACGAACAGTTATTGTGCTAATGTTGCTTCCAGAGGCAGTTTGGAACTCGATAGTGAGTGTTGCAACCGAGGACAGATGATTTTTATGCACTAAGCGCTTCAAGCACTCAACGGTCCCATTCTGTGAGCGTGTGTGGCCTGGAGGCGAAAGAAATGCACACCTGTTTAGGCGAGGTGCTGGCTAGCGGTGTAGAACACTTGAAAAAGAAAAGGAGACCCGCACACTAACACTTCGGGTCACTAGTTTATATAGTGTCAAAGGGCACACAATCTGGACCGCAGACCGTCGCGGGAGGCTCCGGACCGCAGACCGTCGCGGGAGGCTCCGGACCGCAGACCGTCGCCGGAGGCTCTGGACTGGGAACTGTCGCCGGAAGCTCGAGCGCGAGGAGCAGGCACAGGACGTACTGGACTGTGGAGGTGCACTGTAGGCCTGATGCGTGGGACCGGTACAGGTGGCACCGGGCTGATGACACGCACGTCAGGGCAATGGTGGGTAGTGTATGGGGCTTTGGTGACAAAACGGATGGCACTGTGATAGACTGCATCCAGTTTGTTGAGTAGAGTGTTGGAGGCTATTTTATAGATGACATCACCGAAGTCGAGGATCGGTAGGATGGTCAGTTTTACAAGGGTATGTTTGGCAGCACGAGTGAAGGATGCTTTGTTGCGGTATAGGAAGCTGATTCTAGATTACATTTTGGATTGGAGATGCTTAATGTGAGTCTGGAAGGAGAGTTTACAGTCTAACAGACACCTAGGTATTTGTAGTTGTCCACGTATTCTAAGTCAGAGCCGGCGAGCATGTGCGGGCAGTGATCGGTTGAATAGCATGCATTTAGTTTTACTTGCGTTTAAGAGCAGTTGGAGGCCACGGAAGGAGAGTTGTGTAGCATTGAAGCTCGTCTGGAGGTTAGTTAACACAGTGTCCAAAGAGGGGCCAGAAGTAAACCGAATGGTGTCATCTGCGTAGAGGTGAATCAGAGAATAACCAGCAGCAAGAGCAACATCATTGATGTATACAGAGAAGAGAGTCGGCCCGAGGATTGAACCCTGTGGCACCCCCATAGAGACTGCCAGAGGTCCGGACAACAGGCCCTCCGATTTGACACACTGAACTCTATCAGAGAAGTAGTTGGTAAACCAGGCGAGGCAATCATTTGAGAAACCAAGGCTGTCGAGTCTGCCAATAAGAATGTGGTGATTGACAGAGTCGAAAGCCTTGGCCAGGTCGATGAATACGGCTGCACAGTATTTCTCTTATCGATGGCGGTTAAGATGTCGTTTAGGACCTTGAGCGTGGCTGAGGTGCACCCATGACCAGCTCTGAAACCAGATTGCATAGCGGAGAAGGTGCGGTGGGATTCGAAATGGTCGGTAATCGGTTAGTTGACTTGGCTTTCGAAGACAGGGTAGGATAGATATAGGTCTGTAGCAGTTTGGGTGAAGAGTGTCACCCCCCTTTGAAGAGGGGGATGAACGCAGCTATGTTCCAATCTTTGAGAATCTCAGACAACACGAAAGAGAGGTTGAACAGGCTAGTAATAGGTGTTGCAACAATTTCGGCAGATCATTTTAGAAAGAGAGGGTCCAGATTGTCTAGCCCGGCTGATTTGTAGGGGTCCAGATTTTGCAGCTCTTTCAGAACATCAGCTGACTGGGTTTGGGAGAAGGAGAAATGGGGAAGGCTTGGGCGAGTTGCTGTGGGGGGTGCAGTGCTGTTGACCGGGTTAGGGGTAGCCAGGTGGAAAGCATGGCCAGCCGTAGAATAATGCTTATTGAAATTCTCAATTATAGTGGATTTATCGGTGGTGACAGAGTTTCCTAGCCTCAGTGCAGTGGGCAGCTGGGAGTCCATGGACTTTATAGTGTCCCATAACCTTTTAGAGTTTGTGTTGCAGGAAGCAAATTTCTGCTTGAAAAAGCTAGCCTTGGCTTTTCTAACTGCCTGTGTATATTGGTTTCTAACTTCCCTGAAAAGTTGCATATCACGGGGGCTGTTCGATGCTAATGCAGAACGCCACAGGATGTTTTTGTGTTGGTTAAGGGCAGTCAGGTCTGGAGAGAAGCAAGGGCTATATCAGTTCCTGGTTCTAAATTTCTTGAATGGGGCATGCTTATTTAAGATGGTGAGGAAGGCATTTAAAAAAAATAACCAGGCATCCTCTACTGACGGGATGAGGTCAAAATCCTTCCAGGATACCCGGGCCAGGTCAATTAGAAAGGCCTGCTCGCTGAAGTGTTTCAGGGAGCGTTTGACAGTGATGTGTAGATCGTTTGACCACTGACCCATTACGGATGCAGGCAATGAGGCAGTGATCGCTGAGATCTTGGTTTAAAACAGCAGAGGTGTATTGGTTAGGATGATATCTATGAGGGTGCCCGTGTTTACGGCTTTGGGATGGTACCTGGTAGGTTCATTGATAATTTGTGTGAGATTGAGGGCATCAAGCTTAGATTGTAGGATGGCTGGAGTGTTAAGCATGTCCCAGTTTCGGTCACCTAGCAGCACGAGCTCTGAAGATAGATGGGTGGCAATCAGTTCACATTTGGTGTCCAGAGCACAGCTGGGGGCAGAGGGTGGTCTATAGCAGTGAGAGACTTGTTTTTAGAGAGGTGGATTTTTAAAAGTAGAAGTTCAAATTGTTTGGGTACAGACCTGGATAGTAGGACAGAACTCTGCAGGCTATCTCTGCAGTAGATTGCAACCCCGCCCCCTTTGGCCATTCTTTGTCTGAAAATGTTGTAGTTAAGGGATGGATTTCAGAGTTTTTGGTTGTGTTCCTAAGCCAGGATTCAGCCACGGCTAGGACATCCGGTTTGGCAGAGTGTGCTAAAGCAGTGAACAAAACAAACTTAGGGAGGAGGCTTCTAATGTTAACATGCATGAAACCAAGGCTATTACGGTTACAGAAGTCATCAAAAGAGAGCGCCTGGGGAATAGGAGTGGAGCTAGGCACTGCAGGGCCTGGATTCACCTCTACATCACCAGAGGAACAGAGGAGGAGTAGGATAAGGGTACGGCTAAAAGCTATGAGAATTGGTKYTCTAGGACMTCRGGAACAGAGAGTAAAAGGAGCAGGTTTCTGGGGGCGATAAAATAGCTTCAAGGTATAATGTACAGACAAAGGTATGGTAGGATGTGAATACAGTGGAGGTAAACCTAGGCATTGAGTGATGATGAGATAATGTCTCTAGAAACATAATTGAAACCAGGTGATGTCATCGCATGTGTGGGTGGTGGAACTGAAAGGTTGGATAAGGTATAATGAGCAGGGCTAGACGCTCTACAGTGAAATAAGCCAATAAACACTAACCAGAACAGCAATGGACAAGGCATATTGACATTAACTTCTTATGGCTGGGGGCAGTATTGAGTAGCTTGTATGAATAAGGTGCCCAGAGTAAACTGCCTGCTACTCTTGTCCAGTTGCTAATTTCTGCATATTATTAGTATATTTGGATAGAAAAGACTCTGAAGTTTCTAAAACCGTTTGAATGAAGTCTGTGAGTATAACAGAACTCATATGGCAGGCAAAAACCTGAGAAAAAATCCAACCAGGAAGTGGGAAATCTGTTAACCGTCTAAAATGTGCTAAATGCCCTGCAGTTGTGCACATGGTTTGCTAATTTAGTAGCTAGTTAGCTATCTAGCTAAGTGGTTAGCATCTTCCAAAATCAGCAGAGTAACCTCCCGGACCCCTCCTTGCGGTCTAATATTTATTTTGTGCGTGCCTTTGTTACTTTTATAACTTTATGAGCTGGGATGTCTGTCCTGCAAATACTTTAGGTCGGAGACTGTATAAAATGTTTGCAATGCGCTCATTAGCATTTACTTAGCATTCTTTATGGGATTGTACATGTACTTCTTAACATTGCTCATCCTTCGGCTTACAATACCGCCCTTTGTGTTCAGTGCCACTATTACTGGTATGGCACAAGGTCGGTACGAAGGTATGACAATCTGGATGCCTCCCAAGTCTAGCAATGAGTAGTAAGTGGAGCAGGAAAGAGGCATGAACTTGATCCTCTCGATCATTACACGACGTGAGACACAATTGACAGAAGTTACAAGGCGACTAAAATTCTAGTACCGAACCGTTTTTCATGTTCTAGTATCGAAAAGTACAGAAGTTTCGTTATAGCATGCAACATTACACTGAATAGCTCTGAAGTCACTGTCAGCATGTAGGTCAAAGCTTTAACCCCTTTTGGAGCTAACTAGCTAGTGCTCTCAAATCGTATCTTGATGTTGATAGCAGATGGGAGTTGTATTCATAACCTTGCTAACTTAGCTAGCTGACATATTTTGAGTAGAGATGTTAACAGTTAATCGATTAACTCCCGAAAATACATTTGACTGTTAATGCTTATCGGTCTATGAGTTAATTTGCATAATTTAATGCAATTAAATTGGCGCGTGTATTTTTGTTAGTCGTCATGCATCTTTGGATTCAATGCACTATTGAGTCTTTACATAGGAATCAATGGTGTCATGTGATTAATGCCTTTGTCCATTCATATATACAGTCATTGGATGGAACGTTACTGTTTAAATAACTGTACTTACTGTTACAACTGTATAACGGACTGCAAGCGTTGAAGGGCTAGCTAGCATCCTCATGCATGGAAGGAAGCTGTCTGGCCCAGTATACTAATAAATGACTAGAGGGACTATGTAACCCTCAGTTACAGAATGGGGTGAACATGGTAGCCATATTGGCTAGGGGAAAAAACAGTGTAATTGGAATGAATGGCAAAAGTAGAGACATAATCCAGATTTGACTTATGCGGGAAAATAAAAGTAATGCATGTGATGCATCATCAATAGTGTAATAGAATTGTCAACCTAAAATATTGTCATGAATATATACAGTTCATACAGGTTTTATACCAGTTTTCTGTATAAATAGACAACAAATGTAAACAGACCATAGCTACATTTTTGTTTTTTGGAAAGCTGTGAGTTTATTTATTTTATTTATTTCACCTTTATTTAACCAGGTAGGCAAATTGAGAACACGTTCTCATTTACAATTGCGACCTGGCCAAGATAAAGCAAAGCAGTTCGACACATACAACAACACATAGTTACACATGGAGTAAAACAAACATACAGTCAATAATACAGTGAAAAATAAGTCTATATACAATATGAGCAAGTGAGGTTAGATAAGGGAGGTGAAGGCAAACAAAATATATATATAAATAAATAAAAATATAAAAAGGCCATGGTGGCGAAGTAAATACAATATAGCAAGTAAAAAAAAAAAAGTAGAGTAGAGATAGTAGAGATAGAAAAAGTAGAGATAGAAATAATGGGGTGCAAAGGAGCAAAATAAATAAATAAATACAGTAGGTAAAGAGGTAGTTGTTTGGGCTAAATTATAGATGGGCTATGTACAGGTGCAGTAATCTATGAGCTGCTCTGACACCTGGTGCTTAAAGCTAGTGAGGGAGATAAGTGTTTCCAGTTTCAGAGATTTTTGTAGTTCGTTCCAGTCATTGGCAGCAGAGAACTGGAAGGAGAGGCGGCCAAAGGAAGAATTGGTTTTGGGGGTGACCAGAGAGATATACCTGCTGGAGCGCGTGCTACAGGTAGGTGCTGCTATGGTGACCAGCGAGCTGAGATAAGGGGGGACTTTACCTAGCAGGGTCTTGTAGATGACCTGGAGCGCAGTGGGTTTGGCGACGAGTATGAAGCGAGGGCCAGCCAACGAGAGTGTACAGGTCGCAGTGGTGGGTAGTATATGGGGCTTTGGTACAAAACGGATGGCACTGTGATAGACTGCATCCAATTTATTGAGTAGGGTTTTGGAGGCTATTTTGTAAAGTGACATCACCGAAGTCGAGGATTGGTAGGATGGTCAGTTTTACAAGGGTATGTTTGGCAGCATGAGTGAAGGATGCTTTGTTGCGGAATAGGAAGCCAATTCTAGATTTAACTTTGGATTGAGATGTTTGATGTGAGTCTGGAAGGAGAGTTTACAGTCTAACCAGACACCTAGGTATTTGTAGTTGTCCACATATTCTAAGTCAGAGCCGTCCAGAGTAGTGATGTTGGACAGGCGGGCAGTGCAGGCAGCGATCGGTTGAAGAGCATGCATTTAGTTTACTTGTATTTAAGAGCAAATGGAGGCCACGGAAGGAGAGTTGTATGGCATTGAAGCTCGCCTGGAGGTTGTTAACACAGTGTCAAAAGAAGGGCCAGAAGTATACAGAATAGTGTCGTCTGCGTAGAGATGGATCAGAGAATCACCAGCAGAAGAGCGACATCATTGATGTATACAGAGAGAGAGTCGGTCAAGAATTGAACCCTGTGGCACCCCATAGAGACTCGCAAGAGGCCCGGACAACAGACCCTCCGATTTGACACCTGAACTCGATCAGAGAAGTAGTTGGTGACCAGGCGAGGCAATCATTAGAGAAACCAAGGCTGTCGAGTCTGCCGATGAGGAATGTGGTGATTGACAGAGTCAAAAGCCTTGGCCAGGTCGATGAATACGGCTGCACAGTATTGTTTCCTATCGATGGCGGTTAAGATATCGTTTATGACCTTGAGCGTGGCTGAGGTGCACCATGACCAGCTCTGAAACCAGATTGCATAGCGGAGAAGGTTGGTGGGATTCGAAATGGTCGGTAATCTGTTTGTTGACTTGGCTTTCGAAGACCTTAGAAAGGCAGGGTAGGATAGATATAGGTCTGTAGCTGTTAGGGTCAAGAGTGTCCCCCCTTTGAAGAGGGGGATAACCGCAGCTGCTTTCCAATCTTTGGGAATCTCAGACGACACGAAAGAGAGGTTGAAAAGGCTAGTAATAGGGTGGCAACAATTTCAGCAGATAGTTTTAGAAAGAAAGGGTCCAGATTATCTAGCCCGCTGTTTGTAAGGGTCAGATTTTGCAGCTCTTTCAGAACATCAGCTGACTGTTTTGGGAGAAAGAGAAATGGGGAAGGCTTGGGCGAGTAGCAGGGGGGGCAGTGCTGTTGACCGGGTAGGGGTAGCCAGGTGGTAAGCATGGCCAGCCGTAGAAAAATGCTTATTGAAATTCTCAATATAGTGGATTTTCGGTGGTGACAGTGTTTCCTATCTTCATGCAGTTGGAAGCTGGGAGGAGTGTTCTTATTCTCCATGGACTTTACAGTGTCCCAGAACTTTTTTGAATTTGTGTTGCAGGAAGCAAATTTCTGCTTGAAAAAGCTAGCCTTGCTTTTCTAACTGCCTGTGTATATTGGTTTCTACTTCCCTGAAAAGTTGCATATCACGGGGGCTGTTCGATGCTAATGCAGAACGCCATAGGATGTTTTTCTGTTGGTTAACGGCAGTCAGGTCAGGAGAGACCAAGGGCTATATCTGTTCTGGTTCTAAATTTCTTGAATGGGGCATGCTTATTTCAAGATGGTGAGGAAGGCATTTAAAAAAAATATCCAGGCATCCTCTACTGACGGGATGAGATCAATATTCTTCCAGGATACCCGGGCCAGGTCGATTAGAAAGGCCTGCTCGCTGAAGTGTTTCAGGGAGCGTTTGACAGTGATGAGTGAGTCGTTTGACCCTGACCCATTAGGATGCAGGCAATGAGGCAGTGATCGCTGAGATCTTGGTTGAAAACAGCAGAGGTGTATTGGAGGCATTGGTTAGGATGCTATCTATGAGGGTACCGTGTTTACGGATTGGGGTGGTACCTGGTAGGTTCATTGATAATTTGTGTGAGATTGAGGGCATCAAGCTTAGATTGTAGGATGGCTGGGGGTGTTAAGCATGTTCCAATTTAGGTCGCCTAGCAGCACGAGCTCTGAAGATAGATGGGGGGCAATCAGTTCACATATGGTGTCCAGAGCACAGCTGGGGCAGAGGGTGGTCTATAGCAGGCGGCAACGGTGAGAGACTTGTTTTTAGAGAAGTGGATTTTTAAAAGTAGAAGTTCAAATTGTTTGGGACAGACCTGGATAGTAAAACAGAACTCTGCAGGCAATCCTCTGCAGTAGATTGCACCACGCCCCCTTTGGCCGTTCTATCTTGTCTGAAAATTTGTAGTTGGGGATGAAATGTCAGAGTTTTTGGTGGTCTTTCTAAGCCAGGATTCAGACACGGCTAAAACATCCGGGTTGGCAGAGTGTGCTAAAGCAGTGAACAAAACAAACTTAGGGAGGAGGCTTCTAATGTTAACATGCATGAAACCAAGGCTATTACGGTTAGAAGTCATCAAAAGAGAGCGCCTGGGGAATAGGAGTGGAGCTAGGTACTGCAGGGCCTGGATTCACCTCTACATCACCAGAGGAACAGAGGAGGAGTAGGATAAGGGTACGGCTAAAATCTATGAGAATTGGTCGTCTAGAACGTCTAAAAGAGAGTCAAAGGACGTTTCTGGGGGCGATAAAATAGCTTCAAGGAATAATGTACCAGACAAAGGTATGGTAGGATGTGAATACAGTGGAGGTAAACCTAGGTATTGAGTGATGATGAGAGAGATAATGTCTCTAGAACATCATTGAAACAGGTGATGTCATCGATAGTGTGGGTGGGGAACTGAAAGGTTGGATATGGTATAAGTGAGCAGGGCTAGAGGCCTCTACAGTGAAATAAGCCAATAAACACTAACCAGAACAGCAATGGACAAGGCATATTTACATTAAGGAGAGGCATGCTTAATCGAGTGATCAATAAGGGTCCAGTGAGTAGAGGTTGGTTGGGGTCACGGCGATCAGACAGCTGGCCGGGTAGATGGCTATCGGTAGCAAGATAGCATAGGATGGAGGTCTTTTTTAGACACCTCGTGCGTTTCCGTCGGTAGATTAGTGGGGTTCCGTGTGTAGAGTGGATCAATCCAATTGGCAAAATAGATATAGTGACCAAGAAAAAAATTGTCCGATATACTTATTCAGATAGCAGCCGATAAGACAGCTAACGATTAGCGGGCCCAGATGAGCGTTCAGGTAACGTCGCGACGGAGGTGCCAGTTGGATAACTCCCTCGGGCAGATAACGTCGGCAGTCAGTCGTGAAGGCCCGGTGGGGCTCCGTATCTGCAGCAAAAAAAAAAAAACGGGTCCGGATAGGTGACTGTAGCCCAGGAATGGCTGATGGAACTCCTCAGCTGGCTAGCTCCGGAATAATTTGAGTTTGCTCCGGGATTGACGTAAGCCAATAGTCACACGGTTTGCAGCTAGCTAGCTGCGAAATCAAGGTGCAAATGTCCAGAGCCTGCGGCTGAAATCCGGGGAAACTGAGAGAAGAAAAAAAAGGCCCGGTATGCTCCGGTCCGAGTCGCGTTGCACAAAAGTGCCGGTAGATTATCGAGCTAAAGGAATAGCTGATGACCACAAAACGTGGGCAGCTGAAACACCAACACTAGCCAGCAAACCGGCTAACTTCTGGGCAGCTTCAGATTAGCTTTCGGATAGCTTCTGGTTAGCTTCTGATTAGCCCCTGGCTAGCTTCTGATTAGCCCCTGGCTAGCTTCCACTGTGGATTTTCAGATTTGAGGTAAATAATACTTTTTTTTTTGTAATTGGTGAGGCGGGTTGCAGGAAAGCTTTTACAGGAAAGCTTTTGTAGTTGAGTTCTTGGATAATAAAATATATAAAAGATATGCGAAGAAGGTGTAAATATATATATATACAGGACAAGACAGTACGAGGACAAAAATGACGTCTGAACTGCTAAGCCATCTTGGATCGTGGAAGTGCTATATGATACAATATTAGTACTTGTTACTTACATTTACAACTTGTCTCAGTCCTATCATCAACTGATTTCAGCCACTGTATGACTGTGGATTGATTGCATTGTTTGAATAGAATGTTGGCATATTGTAAAAATTTATGGAATCATTTCTTTAAAACTGGCTGGCTAGGTAAGCTAACAAACATACAGTAGACACATTCTTCAAATTCATTATTTTTAAACAAATCTTATCACAGCACTGGCTGACCTTTATAACATCATAAGAAGGTTCATATCCTTTCTAGTATTGTAATTCCTAATTGTATGGCTGTGGCAATGTTAAAGTAGATAACATTAGCTAACTAGCTAGTCAACACGTAACATTTCCTAGTCAAATGATTTGGTAGATGACATATTTAGAATTTAACGTTTGGTTTTAGTTATCTACTTAAGTGAATAATAAGATGTTGATCTTGACAAACATTGATTTGTGGTGGAAGGAAAGCTAACGTTAGCTAGCTGTTAGCATACCCATCCCCTTCCTTACCTTATGTTTACACTTGGCTGGATAGCTAACGGTTATCTGTTCGCAGTGGAAAATCGAAACTTCAACCCCATAATGAAAAWCTCATTCGCCCGAGCCAAATAACACTTATCGGGAACCAACTCGGTGCCATCAGTTTAAGATTGAGCAAGATTTAGTTTTCTTGAAGATACAGTATGTTTCGTGTGAATTGCTATATTTCCGGTGACATTAATTCCTTCGTGGGAGTTTCAGCTTGCTCCCGCCCCCCATCCCTGAAATGGCGATGAGTTGTGACAGAAGCGGTGCATTGTGGGTGATACCAAATATTTTTTTATAACTGACCCAAGATACAGACCACAGCCTGTCATTTCCAATGGGAACAAATTAATAACAGTGGGCAGAACAAGCAAGGAGGTGGGACAGAGCCAAGCACGAGCTAGCATTATTTGCATTAGGAATGCTTACTTTGAAGAGCGCGTGTGCAATAACTCAATTAGCTCTTGCACTCGTTCTAAACAGCGCCATTTAAAAAAAAAATTTGGCAAAGGGTACAACACTTACTCTACTTTGTTCGTAACATATTTTAGTTTTGGAAAGCGAAAATTGTATTGAGAGCAAACGTTTAATCCATGAGAAAATGTGCAGAATGTCGGCCAAAATCCATCTCGCTCCATCTTCAGCCACTTGTCTTCCTCTCACCACCATATTTGGTAGTGAGTGGAAACGCCAACCCGATGCTTCACATTCATACATCCAGTGAAATATTTGTCTCATTGTTCTATTTGTGGTGGTACTGTATAAAATGGCTGGGTCCTGTGTTGAATATTTAAAAAATTATTTTTTAGAATACCTACTTAGGAGGAAACATAACATAATGCATAGCATGTCTCAAACACAGTGAAGTCTGCTTTACTGCACAGCAGTACGGCATATGCAGTGCTTGACTAAAATAGGTGCCGGTACTCATTTTGGGTGGCGGTACTGTTTATATTTACATGCAGGAACTGTACAATACTTTTGAGCAAATGTTTTATAAGAGGTGCAGGAACTCAAGCAGTAGAAAACGTAAAGTGCCTGTACTCAGTTCTGGTGAGCTCCTGCCCAATTAAGAAATAATAATCTGCCCAAAGTATGGAAAAAATTAAGAGACAGATTACAATTTCATGAAGTCCTTTGGCATTGAATGGCCGATGTATTGCCCTTTTCTGTGTAAAACTGTGCAGCAGTAATAGTAATAATAACTGGCAATTCATATTCTCTACATTACAGTCAACACCATATGAATTTGGACCGTGAAGCAAAAAATATATAATTTGTCTCTATATATTACCAGAATTTTGGATTTGAGATTTGTTTCATATTAGGCACAGTCAACTTTTTTTTTGTCCAATAGGAACTGAATGGTGAATAATGTCATGTCATTTGAGTCACATTTATTGTAAGATTAGATGATGGACTTGTGAATTAACTGTGAATAACGATGAAAAATAAAGTTAGAGACAATGATCCCCCCCAAAAGCTAAGATCCCGTTACTGGTAATAGGGAGAAATGAGCATGTTTTGTTGTAGCCTCTGTAACCTTCTCACATCATGATTTTTCTTAATCATGGCATTATCAGGAATCATTTAGTAGCGTTAGTGTTCAGAAACATGTTATCTACTCACTTCGAAAGAAAATGACTCCAGTCATCATTCACCATTTAGTTACTATTGGGCAGAACAAACCAAAGAGGCAAATTAAAAACATTAGCTAGCATCACTTTCCAAATACATGTGGTGATGACTGTCTCAGCAGTATACTGTATGAAATGACTTGCATTGGTGTGGTAAAACTATAACCCGGTGAAATAAACACACAGGAGTCCGCTTGAATGTACCTTGCGAAACAGAGAACCTGGTTTATTACCATTCAACTCCATCCATCACAGATACAGAGCAGATTCACAAGTATTAAGCTTTTATAACAGCAGCTGTTTGTTTTTTCTCTCAAACCCCCATACCCATATGTCCCGCCTGCCTCCTAATGATGGAGAAGCATTACAGAATCACAATTATTTTTTATATTTGGTGAAGACTGGCTCCCAACACGTTCAGTTAGCACTCCTTTACAATACAATGGTAGCCTATAGCGTAATCACCTTCTCAGTTGTTTTAAAAAATGACAGAAAAAATGTTTGTACCACCACGTTATTTGTCTAATTGAGGAACTAAAAAAAGGGTTCACATCAATCAACCTTCACACCCTGAAGACGCTGGGATCCTCTGCATTTTCAGAGAACATAAGTGATCGGACATTTTGAATTGGGAGTAATACACGACTGTGTTCATCACTGTATAAAAATGTACAGTGGCTTTTATTGACATACATTCCATAGGTTAAACCGCTGCAAGATAGGAGGCACACTCAGTATTGCACTTCATTAAAAGTTCTGGCTCAAAACATAACCCAGAATATCAAACGAAACTGAAGTGTAGAGTAGCAACTTCGGAATACAGCTATTTTGGATACTATCATTATATACAAGATTAGATAAATCGTACACTTTTTCACCCCCTCATCAGAATCCTCCTCTTTTTTTGTTGTTGTCCCCTGATGCACCCCTGATGCACTCGACAGTGGAGAGAATACTGTACAGGATTACGGGAAAAAAAAGTCTGTTTACATACAACAATATTTAGAATTCATAGTTAGGAAGCTGGAAATAAGGCCTGTCACATTTGTTTTCCTTTTATATATCCAAGTCCATCCAGTTGCCTAAGCAAAATGTATTTCATATACAATTTTTAAATACTTTTTTACACTTCAGTGATCGGGAGGTGTGCAACGTCTATGGAAGCCGAGGGGTTACAACGGCCGCATGCAAACACGTCACAAGTTAAAAAAAATAATAATACTAATAATATTTTTTTTTACATGGGAGTTTCCTCTGGAATCCACAGAGAGCTGTTTTTGTAGTAAAGCCTTGAAGACTTTGATTGGTATGTTGAAGAGCACAACTTGGGACTCTTGGGTACGTTAGAAATACCTGAAACAGTGTCCATGGCCACCTGACCACGAGAGCCAACACGAGGAAATACTTGACAGGCTGGGCTCTGGCTGCAGCCAACAGCCTGCAGTCACAGAAGAAGAACGAGTGTTCGGTACAGGTCTCTGGGTTTTCAGAACTGGGTGATTTTAGAAGGTATGGGCGTTCCTGCACACTCCACAGCCCAGGGCAAACTCCTCGCCGGTGGGAGGGTGAACCACGTGTAAGGGGCACTCCGTCCCCTCCAACTGCTTGCCTTTGGGACCTGGGGATGGAAGGGGAACAATGAGGAATTTGGATTGAAATACTTTATCTGAGGGCAAACATTTGATTCCACCTTAGTCATTCTATTCTGTTGGTTGCAAGAATTCTTTATAATAACTTAACTTGAAGAATTCTAAGTTTTGAATCCGGCGTCGTTTTGCGTATCAGTTCATAAACCATGTGCCATGGAATCGGTACATCAAAAATCTCTTCCCAACTATTTTTCAAACTATATGGCAAGGCTGTCAATTTTTTATCACAATTTTCTTTAACCAATTATGGCCTTTAATGCAGGGCCGACAGACAAGTTCCTTACTTTTTCCCTCTTCCACTGCCGCAATTAGTTGGTTGTAATTTTGGGTAGAGCAGACATTTCCATATGTTTTAGTTAGCTGCGTGTATGACGTAACTCCACTAGTCGTATTTATGATATCATTTACGAAGATTATACTTAAATTCTTGTCAATAGGGGGGCGCTGTTTTCACTTTGGAAAAAATCGTGTCCAAATTAAACTGCCTCGTACTCTATTCTAGATCATACAATATGCATATTATTATTACTATTGGATAGAAAACACTCAAGTTTCTAAAACTGTTTGAATTATATCTGTGAGTAAAACAGAACTCATTTTGCAGCAAACTTCCATACAGGAAGTGAAAAATCTGAAAACGATGCTCTGTTCCAGGGCCTGCCTATTCAATTGCCTTATATTTATCGATATGCATGCACTTCATACGCCTTCCACTAGATGTCAACAGGCAGTGGAAGGTGGAATGGGGTGTCTAGCTTGATCTGAGGCCGAACAAGAGCTTTTGGAGTGACAGGTCTGGAAATTTCTTTGTCTTCTCTGGCGCGCGAAGTACGTCGACATTGTCTTCTGATAAGCGTTCGGTATACACGGCGGATATCTCCGGCTCTGATTTGATTTGATACATGTGATAATAACATCATAAAGTCGTTTTTTTCAACCGAGTTTTATCAGTTTATTCAACGTTTATTGGGACTTTTGGAATTTTCCGTTCTTTGCGTCAAGAGAAGATGGGCATGTTCGCGCCACATGGCTAGCTAAGGTTGCTAATTCGACAGGAGAAAAGGACATTCTAAAACCAAACAACGATTTATTCTGGACCAAGGACTCCTTGTACAAGATTCTGATGGAAGCTCAGCAAAAGTAAGAACAATTTATGATGTTATTTCGTATTTCTGTGGAAAATGTTATTTCTATTCTCCGCCGTTTTGGCGGGCGCTGTCTCGCAATAACGCAAGCTGTTTGTTATGGTAAAGTTATTTTTAAAAATCTAACACGGCGGTTGCATTAAGAACCAGTGTATCTTTCATTTGCTGTACAACATGTATTTTTTAGTAAAGTTTATGATGAGTTCTTTGGTCAGATTAGGTGAGTGTCCAAAATAGCTCCTGACATTCTGGGGAAATGTTGCTACATTTTCACAATGTATAACCACGGTTTGCAGCTCTAAATATGCACATTTTCGAACAAAACATAAGTGTATTGTATAACCTGATGTTATAAGACTGTCATCTGATGAAGTTGTTCAAGGTTAGTGATTAATTTTATATCTTTTGCTGGTTTTTGCGAATGCTATCTATGCGGTGAATAAATGCGTTTGTGTGTTTGGCTATTGTGGTAAGTGAATATAACCTGTCTCTTATACACATCTAGATGTGTATAAGAGACAGGTAATTATTCTGGCTGCTTTGGTGATATTTTTGATGGTAGCTGCAATGTAAAACTATGATTTATACCTCAAATATGCACATTTTCGAACAAAACATACATTTATTGTATAACATGTTATAAGACTGTCATCTGATGAAGTTGTTTCTTGGTTAGTGACTAATTATATCTCTATTTGGTCGGTTTTGTGATAGCTACCTATGCGGTAGAAACATGGTGAAAATATGCGGTTGAGTCTTTGGCTATTGTGGTTAGCTAATAGAAATACATATTGTGTTTTCGCTGTAAAACATTTTTAAAATCGGAAATGATGGCTGGATTCACAAGATGTTTATCTTTCATTTGCTGTATTGGACTTGTGATTTCATGAAAATTATATTATATGATATCCCTGTCCCGTTAGGCTAGGCTATGCTAGTCAGCTTTTTTGATGAGGAGGATCCCGGATCCGGGATGGATATTAAGTAAAGGTTAATCTTCGACGGCAGGTAGCCTAGTGGTTAGAGCGTTGGGCCAGTAACCGAAAGGTTGCTAGATCGAATCTCCGAGCTGACAAGGTAAAAATATGTCYTTCTGCCCCTGAACAAGGCAGTTTAACCCACTGTTCTGTTCCTAGGCCGTCACTGTAAATAACAATTTGTCATTAACTGACTTGCCAAGTTAAATAAAAAAATGTATTTATCAATTAGAGTAAAAAGAAATAATAATAATAATCAATTAGAGTTAATCAGGGTGATTTTCCACAAATAGAAAGGTATTTAACTTTCCATGGTAGCAAGATCTTATCTATTTTTGCTAACTTTTTATTCAAATGTATTGGAGTGAGATCATTTATTTATTTTGGGATATGTATACTGAGTATATCCACATCACCACTACTTGGCCTGATGACTCCTTGCTGTCCCCAGTCCACCTGGCCGTGCTGCTGCTCCAGTTTCAACTGTTCTGCCTGCGGCTATGGAACCCTGACCTGTTCACCGGACGCGCTACCTGTCCCAGACCTGCTGTTTTCAACTCTCTAGAGACAGTAGGAGCGGTAGAGATACTCTGAATGATCTGCTATGAAAAGCCAACTGACATTTACTCCTGAGGTGCTGACCTGTTGCACCCTCGACTACCACWGTGATTATTATTATTTGACCCTGCTGGTCATCTATGAACATTTGAACATCTTGGCCATGTTCTGTTATAATCTCCACCCGGCACAGCCAGAAGAGGACAGGCCACCACTCATAGCCTGGTTCCTCTCTAGGTTTCTTCCTAGGTTCTGGCCTTTCTAGGCAGTTTTTTCCTAGCCACCGTGCTTCTACACCTGCATTGCTTGCTGTTTGGAGTTTTAGGCTGGGTTTCTGTACAGCACTTTGAGATATCAGCTGATGTAAGAAGGGCTTTATAAATAAATTTGAACACCATCAGACAATTATATTGGTAAACTACATGGTAAAGTAATAGTTGTATTTTTCAGTGATCCAATAACTAATATAGTACACTTATCATAATTTGGTTGTAATCCAGAGAGGTTAGAAAAATGATCAAGATCATCAAAGAGGCTGTGGAGGGATCCGTGTTGTGGATTTAAAAGATGAACATGAATCATCAGCGTAAAATGACACATTTGTTTTTAAGCCCTGTATTTCTAATCCCTTGATATTATTGTTGGATCTGATTTTAATATCTAACATTCCAATGGCCATAATAAATAGATATGCCGATAGTGGACAACCTTCTTTTACTACTCATGACAGTTTAAACCTTTTTGAGAAGTAGCCATTATTTACTATTTTACACCTAGGGTCACTATACATGATTTTAACCCATAGTTTGGTATACCTCAACTGGTATGCCATCCAGCCCTGGAGTTCTCCCAGACATAAAAGCTTTAATTGCATCAAGATGTTCTTCTTCTGTAATTTCACCTTCACTTGAGTCTTGATGACTGTTAATTTTTCATTATTCATAGAAAAAAATATATACAATTAGCTTTGGTTAGAGGAGCTGGAGGAGACAGAAATGAAAACATATGCTTAGCTCACTTTGCTTCTTCTTTAAAAAAATAATTTGGTGAATCATAGGTGACGCCATCATTTGTAACACGTTTCAGTAGATTKTTTTTGGTAGCATTTCTATGTTGAAGATTAAAAAGGATTTGGTGTATTTTTCCACTTTTTCCATCCAGTTTGCTTTATTATTATAATATATTACACTTGATCTTTTTTGAATAAATTCCTCCATTTCTTCTTGTTTTTCCACTGAATTATTCTGTGCCTCCACGGTACAGTTTTTACTGCTATATATCTGTTCTGTTTCCTTTGTTAGTATGGACTTCTTTGACCTAAATTACTTTGGTTTTAGAGATAAGTACTGAATTGCATGACCTCTAAAGGCACATTTAAAGTGTACCATACAATAAGCAGATTTGCTGTAACTATGTTATGTTGGAAAAAGTCAGTTATAAATTCTTCTGTCCTAGTTAAAAACATATTATCATCCAATAGGCTTTGATTAAATGTCCAAATATCCTCGCCCACGTGGAAATTCATTAAAAGTAATGTATATGCCAATTATCTGATGGTCCTACCACATTCTATTCCCTATCAACACTTGTATCACTTTTGGTGCCAATGAGAATGACATGAGAAACAAGTCAAGACGACTAGCTTGATTGAGCCTCCGCCATGTATATCTCACTAGGTCAGGATATTTAAGCATCCATATATCCCAGCAGGGGGCCCTGGCTTTGTAGGACCAACCCTGCCAGGCAGGCTCAGAAAATTGAGGGGGAGGTACTGCTCTAGTAGGTCTCTGACTGCATTTATCTTTCTGTAAAACAGATAGGGTTTTCTCTTCATTCAGGTGGGTGTCTAGGGTAAAGGGTTGTGGACTGTTCCATTATGATAAGACAATAAATAAATAAATAAATTAGATGTATAATTTATTTAAAAATGTATATCCCTCATCTGCACAAAATTCAAAGCTCTCTCTCCCAACCCCTGCTCACAGACACACACATTGGTTCTGGGATATGCAACCATTTCCTTTCTCACTCAACGCCACACTTTTCATAGAACCTTTTGTTGAAAACCTTTTGTTTTCATTGAACCTTTTGTTTTTAAATTATTTTTCACTGATACGAAAGATACGTTCGTACCGCAAGCGATGCATGTTAACGTTTAGAGCAAGTGTTGGGGCTCTTAACAAAGCTCCCCGGCCAGAAGATACTATCGTAAATAGGCGCTAAATCAACGTTCCTGGTTATAAATAACGGGTAGGTAAATAACTGAATAGATAAATAGGGTATTGGTCCGGTTGTCTGGTTGCATACCTGGTGCTTCAACTGTGGTGACAACAAAAAACTTGCCCCGTACCGAGTGAAATAGAGGACATTTGACAACGGCTTGATATGCTCCTTAAAGGAGCTAAGGGCTTAAAGGAATACTACACTCACAAGCAATCTTTTAGTGTTTTGTTCAGTATTTCGTTAATTTTGTTTACTTTTAAATACAATCCCGAAGAAGTATGCATATCAGCAGTCAAGCTAAGATGGAGCACTTTCCGTACAGAGCAAAAACTGTTATGTTATAATGATGCATTTTGAACGGTAAGTCAGTACCTGCAGGACAGTGAGGCAGCTCCTCCTTGGGCACACTGGTCATCTTCTGGAAGTCATCATGGCAGGCGTTACAGAAGTGAGTGGTGCCGAAGCAGAAGAAAACAGCCACCGAGCAGCAGTAACGGCATTTGTACTCCAGAAAGTCTGTCCCGTGCTTGGAACACATCTGCAGACAGAACATGGATGTGTATATATATCACTTTCAGGGATGTATAGTGTGTCAATTGTATTGTTGAGGTTACAAAATTAATTTATATTGAAATGGACAATAAATCGTATTATTTGAAAAATAATGTCTTCATTTTAAGTGATAGTGTCAGGAGTTAAAGTGTCAAGATGTGTCCCACTATACAAACTTGGATACTACCAAGTATTCAGCAATGTATTGGCCATGCATACTAAGCAGTATGCTACTGTGGATGCGGTTACACAGCCCAATGGAGTCAATGCCCTAAGGCATTCTCTGGACCTTTTCCTCCACCCACCTGTGCCCTGGACACATCTGAGCATGCTCCACAGATCAGCTCGCTGGGGTCGTAGTCATCTCCCTGTCCTGCCTCCGCGTCACAGCGCGCCTCTCCCCCAAAGTATGCCTGCAACAGAGGAAGGGAATGGGTCAGTGGATAAGCCTCCCAAAGTAGTTTATTAGAGACAAGCGAAATTGACTGAAGGACCTCTGCGAAATATATTCCACGTAGGGAAAATGTATGCCTGCTGCTACTGTATTCTCACAAGTTAATCCTTAAGTCTAAGCCTAAACTAACATATGCAATTGTTTTAAGATGGTCAGACAAAGGATCATTTGGCAATTTGATTTGGAATTTCAGGACCCCTTTAGGTATTCACAAAATATATTTCAAAAATATTTGATGAAACATTGAATTTGGCCTTACTGCTATTAGCCTATAGAAGAAATACAGTGCATTCGGAAACTATTCAATCTACACACAATAATCCATAATGACAAACCAAATGTTGCTTTGTCTGAATACTTATGTAAACAAGGTATCTTTATTTTTAAAAATAAATTTGCTAACATTTGGTTTTTTGTTATGGGGTACTATGTGTAGATTGATGAGAAAATGAATTTTGCCATAAGGCTGTAACATCACAAAATGTGGAAAAAGTCAAGTCGTCTGAATACTTTTTGAATTCACTGTATGCTTTTGAGTTATGTACCCAGTAGGTCCCTCAGGTCCTCCGGCACTGACCTTTTAACTATCCCAAAGCCTAGTGATATATGATTCAGAAAATACTCATACATGGAAAAACAGATAGTCCAAAAATACATCAAAATACATTTGGTTTTAAAAGTGTCTGTCCTATATCTGAGATATTTAAGAAAGATCAGGAYAATATATATATTTTTTATTACCCATAATTAACCCCTTTTTTAGAGGGTACTAAATTACTTCCATATCAGGGTTTCAGTTAAGAAAATTTGGCGGCGGACAGTGTGACCGGCAAGATTTGAATTGACCGGACATTTGAGAAATGTACTGGACATCCATATGCATTGTGTAGGTAAAGCATTAGGGCGTCCACCCCAAATAAAATGGCTACCCGGACTATTTGCATTGTGTGCCCACCCCTAACCAAATCCCTATTTTTACGCTGCTGCTACTCTCTGTTTATCATTTATGCAGTCACTTTAACTATAGATTCATGTACATACTACCTCAATTGGGCCGACCAACCAGTGCTCCCGCACATTGGCTAACCGGGCTATTTGCATTGTGTCCCGCCACCCACCACCCCCACTTTTACGCTACTGCTACTCTCTGTTCATCATATATGCATAGTCACTTTAACCATATCTACATGTACATACTACCTCAAATCAGTATGTAGCCTCGCTACTTTTAAAGCCTCGCTAATGTATATAGCCTGTCTTTTTACTTTTGTTTTATTTCTTTACTTACCTATTGTTCACCGAATGCCTTTTTTGCACTATTTCACTGTAAGGTCCACACCTATTGTATTCGGCGCATGTGACAAATAAACTTTGATTTGACCCACCGTGCTCAAAATCACATTTACATTATTGTCATTCATCTTAACAGAATAGAAATGAGCTTTTTATTGAAAAGCAAAACATTGCGCCTTTTCATCCCTGCTATAAATCATAAATGAATATTATTTAAGAAAAATCTAACATTTAGCCTAGAACAAGTCACCTACACAGTATAAAACAATTTAAAAATATAATATTTGTATCATATAATTTTGCGAATAACATGTCCTATTGTACGAACATTTTAATAAATAAATAAAACACAGCTGTTTTCAAATACAAATCATGCCTCTCTAATTTAATTTAGCCTAGGCATGAACATTCTAATTAGTCCTAATAAATAACAAAATATGGCTGTCTAAAAACACAAGGGCTGGCCGGTCATGGCTAAAAGGGATCCAGCTTATGTCAAATTAACGTCAGATTTGACTTTTCGTAGCAGGTTAGGAGAACTTACGTAGCAGGTTAGGATAATTAGGTTAAGGTTATAGTTGTGAATAGTTGGCAACGATGTTTCATTTCAGTTTCTGTTTCTGTTCTGTTGGTAAGTCAAAACTGCCCAACTCCTTGGAGCAGCTTTGTTACTTTGTCCTCAAGAAGGCAGTCTTTACTCTGTTTTGGAGAAAGAATCGCATCTTGGCGGGCACACTGGAAACAGGGCTAATCAACACAATCTTTGCCAATTTTGCACAGTCGAGGTACACTGAGCTGAAGTCCCTTATGAGGACCGCAGATGGGAAGGCTGCCATTGGCCATGCAAATGTATTATTTTATTAATTTTTTWAACCAATGGGTATGCTTTTATTATGCTAATTAGATTACCGTGGGGGGCGCAGACAGACACTAGGGGATAAAGATATTATTCATTATTTTGAAGTTTAAGGTTATTTTTCCAAATTGACAACACTAAATATACAAATAATTTGAATATTAAAAAAGTGAACTAGCCCTTTAAGGGAAACATCCATTCTATTATGAAACAGAATTCTGCCTACCTTCTTGCACTTGAAGCAGACGTAGTAGGCGTATCGGTTCATTGCGAAGCCGGCCGGATCGTTGTGGAAGCGGGCACCGGGCGTGGTGATGGCCTCGCTCTTGTGCAGACCCTCGTACTCCATTCTCATCAGAGCTTTCCTCCGTACGTCCTCAAACAGCTCCTTGATAGGGTCCAGCAGGTCCTTGATGACCAAGTGGTTTATCTTGTTCTGGGAGGAAAAAGGCAACAGTCCAGTCAAGTCTCAGGTCTTGGAGTATGAGTCAATTTTCACTCCTTAACTCGGTTGACAAACTGTTAGTTCAAACAAATGGAGCCAGAGCTGTTATGATCCAAGCAAGTTAAATTGAAGATATTAATCTTTGTAAGGTCAATTAGTAAATTTGAGAACTCAAGTCCTCAGRTCTACACAACAATTTATTTTTTGTTTTGTTTTATTGACCAGATAGGACAGTGAAGAGTAGACCGTAAAGGTAGGAGGACTGCGAGTCAGAAGGGCAGTGTGTTGGATTCGAGAATGGCCCCCGGAGGGATGGCCACTGTTACGGGCTCCTGACCAATTGTGCTATTTTGTGTTTTTTTGGGCTGGCCCTAACTTTTTTTGTACATAATGTTTCGGACATTGTTTCATATGACCAAAAAGAGCTTCTGGACATCAAAACAGCGATTACTAACCTCGTTTTGGATGAGGACTTCTATTTCAACGAATCAGAAGCGAATGATAATGGCGCCGGAGGGGATGGCGGCAGTTTTACGGGCTCCTAACCAACTGTGCTATTTTGTTAGTTTTTTCCGCATTGTCTGTAACTTATTTTGTACATAAAGTTGTTTCTACTGTCTCTTATGACCGAAAACAGCTTCTGGACATCAGAACAGCGATTACTCACCTCAAACTGGACAAAGAGTCCGTCGCGAACGATATAATGCTCTCCGGAGACCAGGCCCAAATCCCTGTCAAGGGATAAGATTATCCGACACGGATAATATAGAGCTGGCTGGGTTTTCCGTGCATTTGCAGGACAGAGCAGCTACGTCTGGTAAGACGAGGGGCGGGGTGTGTGTCTATTTGTCAATAATAGCTGGTGTGCGATGTCTAATATAAAAGAAGTCACAAGGTATTGCTCGCCTGAGGTAGAATACCTCATGATAAGCTGTAAACCACACTATCTACCAAGAGAGTCCTCATCTATATTATTCATAGCCGTCTGTGTACCACAACAAACCGATGCTGGTACGAAGACCGCACTCAACGAGCTGTATAAGGCCATAAGGAAACAAGAAAATGCTCATCCATAAGCGGCACTCCTACTGGCCGGGGACGCAGGCAAATTTAAATCCGTTTTAACTCATTTCTACCAGCATGTCACATGTAACCAGAGGGAAAAAAACTATTGACCACCTTTACTCCACACACAGAGTGTACAAAGCTCTCCTTCGCCCTCCATTTAGCAAATCTGACCATAATTCTATCCTCCTGATTCCTGCTTGCAAGCAAAAACTAAAGCAGGATGTACTAGTGACTCGCTCAATACGGAAGTGGTCAGATGATGCGGATGCTACGCTACAGGACTGTTTTGCCAGTATAGACTGGAATATGTTCTGTGATTCATCCAATGGCATTGAGGTGAATACCACATCAGTCACCGGCTTCATCAATAAGTGCATTGACGATGTCGTCCCCACAATGACTGTACGTACATATCCCAACCAGAAGCCATGGATTACAGGCAACATCCGTACCGGAATAAAGGGTAGAGCTGCCGATTTCAACGAACAGGACTAACCCTGAAGCTTATAAGAAATCCCGCTATGCCCTCAGACGAACTATCAAACAGGACTAAGATTGAATCCAGGGCTTGCAAACTATCACAGACTACAAAGGGAAGCCCAGATGCGAGCTGCTCAGTGACACGAGCCTACTAGACTTAATGCCTTCTTTGCGCGCGCTTCGAGGCAAGCAACACGGAACCATGCATAAGAGCACCAGCTGTCCCGGACGACTCTGTGATCATGCTCTCCGCAGCCAATGTGAGTAAGACCTTTAAACACGTTAACATTCAGAAAGCCGCAGGGCCAGACGGATTACCAGGACGCGTACTCAGATAAATCGCTGACAAGTGTCTTCCCTGACATTTTCAACCTCTCCCTGACTCAGTTTGTAATACCCATATGTTTCAAGCAGACCACCATAGTCCCGTTCCCAAGAACGGCAACGTAACTTTGCTAAATGACTATCGCCCAGTATCACTCACATCTGTAGCCATGAAATGCTTTGAAAGGCTGGTCATGACTCACATTAACACCATTACCCCAGAAACCCTAGACCAACTCCAATTTGCATACCGCCCCAACAGACCCACAGATGACACAATCTCTATTGCACTCTACACTGCCCTTTCCCACCTGGACAAAGGGAACACCTACATGAGAATGCTGGTCATTGAATACAGCTCAGCGTTCAACACCATAGTGCTCTCCAAGTGCATCACTAAGTTAAGGACCCTATAGGATTAAACACCTCCCACTGAATTTCGATCCTGGACTTTGACGGGCCGCCCCAAGGTGGTGAGGGTAGGCAAAAACATCCGCACGCTGACCCTCAACATGGGGGTCCCTCAGCTGTGCGTGCTTAGCCCCCTCATGTACTCGCTGTTCATCCACGTCTGCATGGCGAATTAAGTTTGCCACGGGGCTGTAGTGGAGACGATCAAGCATTTCAAGTTCCTTGGTGCTCACATCACTAACGACCTATCATGGTCAAAACACACCACCACAGTTGTGAAAAGTGCTTCTTCCCCATCAGCAGGCTGAAAAGATTTGGCATGGGCCCTCTGATCCTCAAAGTTCTACAGCTGCACCATTGATAGCATCTTGACTACCTACATCACTGCTTGGTGATGGCAACCGGGCAAGGCGACCGGAAACATGACTGAATACAAACAGTGTAGCTATTCCCTCCGCAAGGCAATCAAACAAGCTAAGCGTCAGTATAGAGACATAGTAGTGCCGCAATTCAACGGCTCAGACACGAGAGTTATGGGGCAGGGTCTACAGTCAATCTCAGACGACAAAAAGAAAACATGCCTCATCGCGGACCACAATGTCTTGCTCCCAGACAAACTAAACAACTTCTTTGCTTGCTTTGAGAACAATACAGTGACACCCATCAGCTACCAAAACCTGCGGGCTCTCCTTCACTGCAGCCAACATGAGAAAAACATTTAAACGTGTTAACCCTCGCAAGGCTGCCGGCCCATACGGCATCCCTAGCCGCGTCCTCAGAGCATGCCCAGACCAGCTGGCTGGTGTGTTTACGGACATATTCAATCAATCCTTATCCCAGTCTGCTGTTCCCACATGCTTCAAGAGGGCCACCATTGTTCCTGTTCCCAAGAAAGCTAAGGTAACTGAGCTAAATGACTATCGCCCCGTAGCACTCACTTCCGTCATCATGAAGTGCTTTGAGAGACTAGTCAAGGACCATATCACCTCCACCCTACCTGACACCCTAGACCCACTCCAATTTGCTTACCGCCCCAATAGGTCCACACACGACGCAATCACACTGCCCTAACCCATCTGGACAAGAGGAATACCTATGTAAGAATGCTGTTCATCGACTACAGCTAAGCATTCAACACCATAGTACCCTCCAAACTCGTCATTAAGCTCCACCCCGCCCTGGGCAACTGGGTCCTGGTCTTCCTGAAGGGCCGCCCCCAGGTGGTGATGTTAGGAAACAACAGCTCCACCCCGCTGATCCTCAACACTGGGGCCCCACAAGGGTGCGTTCTCAGCCCTCTTCTGTACTCCCTGTTCACCCATGACTGCGTGGCCATGCACGCCTCCAACTCAATCATCAAGTTTGCAGACGACACTATAATGGTAGGCTTGATTACAAACAACAACGAGCCGGCCTACAGGGAGGTGGTGAGGGCCCTCAGAGTGTGGTGTCAGGAAAATAACCTCACACTCAGCGTCAACAAAACAAAAGGAGATGATCGTGGACTTCAGGAAACAGCAGAGGGAGCAGCGCCCTATCCACATCGACGGGACATTAGTGGAGAATGTGGAAAGTTTTAAGTTCCTCGGCGTACACATCACGGACAAACGGAAATGGTCCACCCACACAGACAGCGTGGTGAAGAAGGCGCAGCAGCGCCTCTTCAACCTCAGAAGGCTGAAGGAATTCGGCTTGTCTCCAAAAACACTCAAACTTTTACAGATGCCCAATCGAGAGCATTTGTCGGGCTGTATCACCGCCTGGTACGGCAACTGCTCCGCCCAAAATGGTAAGGCTCTTCAGAGGGTAGTGAGGTCTGCTCAACGCATCACCTGGGACAAACTACCTGCCCTCCAGGACACCTACACCACTCGAAATCACAGGAAGGCCAAAAAGATCATCAAGGACAACAACCACCCGAGCCACTGCCCGCTATCATCCAGAAGGCGAGGTCAGTACAGGTGCATCAAAGCTGGGACCGAGAGACTGAAAAACAGCTTATTTCTCAAGGTCATCAGACTGTTAAACAGCCATCACTAACATTGAGTGGCTGCTGCCAACATACTGACTCAAATCTCTAGCCACTTTAATAATTAAAAATTGGATATAATAAATGTATCACTAGCCTTTTTAAACATTTACATTTTACATTTACATTTAAGTCATTTAGCAGACGCTCTTATCCAGAGCGACTTACAAATTGGTGCATTCACCTTATGATATCCAGTGGAACAACCACTTTACAATAGTGCATCTAACTCTTTTAAGGGTTATAAACAATGCCACTTTATATAATGTTTACTCATTACTCATCTCATATGTATATACTGTACTCTATACCATCTACTGCATTTTGTCTACACCGTTCGGCCATCGCTCATCCACATATTTTTATGTACATATTCTTATTCATTCCTTTACACTTGTGTGTATAAGGTAGTTGTTGTGAAATTGTTAGATTACTTGTTAGATATTACTGCACGGTCGGAACTAGAAGCACAAGCATTTTGCTACACTCGCATTAACATCTGCTAACCATGTGTATGTGAAAAATACAATTTGATTTGAACTACTCGGCATCCGGCCGCAACTCGTAAAATAAATTAAATACACCAAAACTTGTTCCTGACAAGTGTAGACTAGGTTGTGCAGTAAGCAAACAACATGTCCACTCGACAATGAGAACGGTAAAATACGGTAATAATAATATTGAATGCATTAACATTAAGATGGATTTTAAAGAATTGATTGGGTCACTAACTTGACAACAACAAACGGCCCGTAATATCTGTCCCTCTGCCCTCCGTAAATGGTGGCATTGAATGGTTCAGCAGACTGTTAGCCCTCCATAACTGGCTACGAGACTATTGCAGCTCTGTGGTTGTAACATTTATTGACCATTTTGATACCTTTTGGAAACAAAGTATTATAAGGAGGAAGGGATCCACCCAAACCACTTGGGTTCCTGGATCCTTTCACAGCATTATAAGGCTGCGTTGAGACAATGACTAATCAATGACTCAAGCCCAGCTCATGTTATCCCTACCATTGTGTCGCTGAGTTGTCATAAACTTCAGCAAATGTACATTATCTCAGGGGCGCTGGAAGACACAATGTAAGTAACCTAATTTATGTCCCTCTTACTGCCCTGCATGCCTCTGCTGATCCTACAGCTATTGCATACAGTAATCTTGTGCCTTTGAACCAGTTATACCGTTAGCACTGAGACAGTGTGCAGGAAGTCCACTGCAGCTCACCCTGCACTAACATAAATAACCTGCGCATGTCTACCTCTGCTAAGCTTCCCAGCAAAGCATTATAAACAATCAAGCATCCCAGAAAAGTGCTAAAAATAGCCCACGTTAACATATGTAGCTTAAGATTCATGAAATCAATCATTTGCTAGTAACAGATGACAATCATATTCTGACAATCTCGGAAACTCACTGAGATAATACTTTTGATGAACAGCGGTAGAAATAAATGGTTATAAGACCTACAGAAAAAACAAAAATGTGAAGGTGTGGGCATTTATATTCAGAGCCCCATTCCTGTAATGCTTAGAGGATCTCATGTTAAATACTGTTTAAGTAATATGGTTACAGGTTCATCTGCCTCACCTAAAGCCCATTCTGGTGGGAAGCTGCTATAGACCAAGTGCTAACAATTAGTACCAGGACAACATGTGTGAAATGCTTGACAATGTATGTGATATCAACAGAGAGGTTTATTTTCAGGGTGATTTAAATACTGACTGGCTTGCATCAGGCTGCCCACTCAAGAGAAAGCTTCAAAACTGTACTGCCTGCAGCCTGGTTCAGGTTATCAGTCAACCTACCAGGGTAGTTACAAACAGCACAGGAATTAAATCATCAACATGTATTGCTCAAGTCTTTACTAATGCTGCAGAAATGAGCTTGAAAGCAGTATCCAAATCCATCGGCTGTGGTGATCACATTGTAGCAGCCATACAGTTGAAGTCGGAAGTTTACATACACTTAGGTTGGAATCATTAAAACTCATTTTTCAACACTCCACACATTTCTTGTTAACAAACTATAGTTTTGGCAAGTCGGTTAGGACATCTACTTTGTGCATGACACGTAATTTTTCCAACAATTGTTTACAGACAGATTATTTCACTGTATCACAATTCCAGTGAGTCAGAAATTACATACACTAAGTTGACTGTGCCTTTAAACAGCTTGGAAAATTCCAGAAAATTATGTCCCGGCTTTAGAAGCTTCTGATAGGCTAATTGACATCATTTGAAGGTGTATCTGTGGATGTATTTCAAGGCCTACCTTCAAACTCAGTGCCTCTTTGCTTGACATCATGGGAAAATAAAAGAAATCAGCCAAGACCTCAGAAAAATAATTGTAGACCTCCACAAGTCTGGTTCATCCTTGGGAGTAATTTCCAAACGCCTGAAGGTACCATGTTCATCTGTACAAACAATAGTACGCAAGTATAAACACCATGGGACCACGCTGCTATCATACCGCTCAGGAAGGAGACGCGTTCGGTCTCCTAAAGATGAACGTACTTTGGTGCGAAAAGTGCAAATCAATCCCAGAACAACAGCAAAGGACCTTGTGAAGATGCTGGAGGAAACAGGTACAAACATATCTATATCCACAGTAAAACGAGTCCTATATCGACATAACCTGAAAGGCCGCTCAGCAAGGAAGAAGCCACTGCTCCAAAACCGCCATAAAAAAGCCAGACTACGGTTTGCAAAGGCACATGGGGACAAAGATCATACTTTTTGGAGAAATGTCCTCTGGTCGTGTGAAACAAAAAATATAACTGTTTGGCCATAATCACCATTGTTATGTTTGGAGGAAAAAGGGGTACGCTCGCAAGCCGAAGAACACCATCCCAACCGTGAAGCACAGGGGTGGCAGCATCGTGTTGTGGGGGTGCTTTGCTGCAGGAGGGACTGGTGCACTTCACAAAATAGATGGCATCATGAGGTAGGAAAATGACGTGGATATATTGAAGCAACATCTCAAGACATCATTCAGGAAGATAAAGCTCGGTCGCAAATGGGTCTTCCAAATGGACAATGACCCCAAACATACTTCCAAAGTTGTGGCAAAATGGCTTAAGCACAACCAAGTCAAGGTATTGGAGAAGCCATCACAAAACATTGACCTCAATCCTATAGAAAATGTGTGGGCAGAACTGAAAAAGCGTGTGTGAGCAAGGAGGCCTAAAAACCTGACTCAGTTACACCAGTTCTGTCAGGAGGAATGGGCCAAAGTTCACCCAACTTATTGTGGGAAGCTTGTGGAAGGCTACCTGAAACGTTTGACCCAAGTTAAACAATTTAAAGGCAATGCGACCAAATACTAATTGAGTGTATGTAAACTTCTGACCCACTGGGAATGTGATGAAAGAAATAAAAACTGAAATAAATCATTCTCTCTACTATTATTCTGACATTTCACATTCTTAAAATAAAGTGGTGATCCTAACTGACCCAAGACAGGGACTTTTTACATGGATTAAATGTCAGGAATTGTGAAAAACTGAGTTTAAATGTATTTGGCTAAGGTGTATGTAAACTTCCGACTTCAACTGTATCTAGGAAAKCCACAGTTCCAAAGGCTGGGCCTAATATAGCGTATAAGAGGTCATACAATATGTTTTGTATTGATTCCTATGTTGCTGATGTAAAGAATATTGTGTGTAATGAGACGCAATCAGACGCTGCACTTGATACATTTATGAAATGACTTATCCCAGTTACTAATAAGCATTCACCCATTAAGAAAATTACTATAAAAACTTAAATCCCTGTGGATTTATGAATTATTGAAAAATGGTATGGTTGAGCGGGATGAGGCAAAAGAAATGGCAAATATGTCTGGCTGCACAACCAGTTGGCAAAAATATTGCAAATTGAGAAATCCTGTGACTCAACTGAATAAATAGAAGAAACTACACTGAAACAAATATAAATGACAAAGAATGACAGTAAAAAGCTTTGGAGCACCTTAAATCACATTTTGGCAAAAAGGCAAACTCCCCTACCTAAGAATAGTAAAGCCTCCTTTACTGGCTCAAATAGCCGACCAATCAGCCTGTTACAAACCGTTAGAAACATTGTTGAAAAAATTGTGTTTGTTGACATAATGCTATTTTACAGTAAACAAATTGATAGACTTTCAGCCCGCTTATAGGAAAGAACATTCAACAAGTAAGGCAGTCACACAAATGACTGATGATTGGCTGAGAGAAATTGATAAGAATTATAGTGGTGGCTATTTTGTTAGACTTCAGTGCGGCTTTTGACATTATCCATCATAGTCTGCTTCTGGAAAAACATATGTGTTATGGCTTTAAACTCCCTGCTATATTTTGGATAAAGAGTTACCTGTCTAACAGAACACAAAGGCTGTTCTTTAATCCAGGTAGAATCAGGAATTCCCCCGGCAGCTGTCTAGGCCCCTTACTTTTTTCAATCTTTACTAATGACATGCCACTGGCTTGTGTATGTATGCAAATGCCTCAACACTACAGACGTCAGCTACTACAGCGACTGAAATGACTGCAACATGAACATAGCTGCAGATAGTTTCAGAATGGGTGGCAAGGAATATTAGTCCTAAATATTTCTAAAACTAAAAGCATTGTATTTGGGACAAAACATTCACTAAATCCTAAACCTCAACTAAATCTTGTAATGAATAATGTTGAAATTAAACAAGTTGAGGTGACTAAACTGCTTGGAGTAACCCTGGATAGTAAACTGCTATGGTCAAAACATATTGATACAACAGTAACTAAGATGGGGAGAAGTCTGTCCATAATAAAGCACTGCTCTGCCTTCTTAACAGCACTATCAACAAGGCAGGTCCTACAGGCCCTAGTTTTGTCGCGCCTGGACTACTGTTCAGTCATGTGGTCAGATGCTACAAAGAGGAACTTAGGAAGATTGCAAATGCCTCAGAACAGGGCAGTACGGCTGGCCCTTGGATGTACACAGAGAGCTAATATTAATAATATGTATGTCAATCTCTCCTGGCTCAAAGTGGAGGAGAGATTGACTTCATCACTACTTGTATTTGAGAGAGGTATTGACATGTTGAATGCACCGAGCTGTCTGTTTGAAATACTGGCACACAGCTCAGACACCCATGTATACCCCCACAAGACAGTCCAGAACTGACTATGGGAGGCGCACAGTACAACATAGAGCCATGACTACATAGACCTCTATTCCACATTAAGTAACTCATGCAAACAGTAAAATTTGATTTAAAAAAATAGATACAAATACACCTTATTGAACAGCGGGGACTGTGAAGCAACACAAACATAGGCACAGACACATGCATGTAAACACACGATAACATACGCACTATACACACATGTTCACATGTATTTTATGTTGTAGATACTGTATGTGGTAGTAGAGTAGTGGCCTGAGAGCAGACTGTGCTGTGAAATCTGTTGTGAATGTATTGTAATGTTTAAAAGAATGTATAACTGCCTTAATTTTGCTGGARSRCAGGAAGAGTAGCTGCTGGACAGCAGCTAATGCTTGGCAACAGCTAATGGGGATCCATAATAAATACAAATACATCAGTGACCTCATCTCAATCATCGAGCCGGCTCGCACTCTCCGCTCTAGCTACTCCCTACAGCTTCAAGTCCCCAAGACACATCTTTGAACTATGGAGGACCGAGCTATCAGCTCCCCTGCCTCTCACCTATGGAATGCTCTCCCTGACCAACTAAGACATTTTTAAACGGCCATAAAACCCACTTCTACAGTCTTTTAACCTGCTTTGATTCTAAATGTAAGTTGTTTTTAATTGTATTTTTTTCTGATTAGAGCTTTTAGATAACCTTAGCGCTATACAAATTAAATGTATTATTAGCATCATTAGCATTCCCATTGATTCACAACGGCAGGTTAGCTAGTTAGCTTTGTGGCACAACCAATGATGTATATAAACGTTGGATTGCTGATGCTATGCATTGGCCATTGAGAGGGTTTGAAGCAACTGGTCGGCCATATTGGCACTCCCCAGTAGTAGCAGTCCTCCATAGGAATGAATGGAATTCTACAGTATTTCAACGAAATGTTTCAAGGACAAAATTATATAGTTGTATTTAGGTATTTTTTTAATGTATTGGGGACAGTAACATTATTAATAAAAAATATATTCCTTAAGGAAAATGTTATATATTTTTTCACCCACATAATATAACTTAAAATGATGGCTTAAAGTGTCTGTAATAGAATAAATGTGTCCAAAAATGAATGTATAGATTAATAAATGCATTTCTATAGCTTCCAAAATGGAGGCACAGTGGCAGTCATCTAGTGTATATATAAATCATTGGGCACAACCGACTGCTAATATCTTAATGTTACCTACATCAAAACATTTCAGCACTGTTTCTGTCTTTTGTCATTGGTATTCTGTGTCTAACAACATTTGCCCTTTCAAGCATTGATCTTCAATTAAAAAGTAATACAGCCTGTACGGATAACGACCATTTGATACAGCCTAATAAGCTAGCTAGCTAACCTGCCATTTTAGGAATGCTGAATATGCTAATGTCTGCTTCAGAGTGCTTAAACTACATGATAACGACACATTTATTTAATATTTAACCATGGTTTTGCTTGTGTGTCAATGGGCCGGAAGTTGTAGGACAACCACGTTTGAAATGGCTCAGATCAAGTGGGCGGGGCTACATAAGGTGAATAGTACCTTGCAGATTGGGCAGGACATGAAGCCAAAGGTGATCCTGGGTCCGAGCCAGCGGTTGTCCAGAACACGACGGGTACACTGGAGGTGGAACACGTGACTGCAGTCCAGCTGAGGAACAAAACAGAATCACACACATAGAACCTGACCTTGAATCTGAACACATCTTTGGCATAAAGGTAAACAAGAATCCTTGGTTCAAAAAGTATTTGTTGTTTTCTTTTCAAACAACAAAACCAATGGAATTGTACCACAAGTTAAAATCCTAACCATCTGGAACTCCAGGGAGGTAAAACATAAATATATATTTTTTAATATAAACTCAGCAAAAAAAGATAAGTCCCATTTTCAGTACCCTGTCTTGCAAAGATAATTCGTAAAAAGGGTTTATAAACGGTTTCCCATGCTTGTTCAATGAACCATAAACATGCACATGTGGAACGGTCGTTAAGACACTAACAGCTTACAGACAGTAGGCAATTAAGGTCACAGTTATGAAAACTTAGGACACTAAAGAGGCAGTTTCTACTGACTCTGAAAAACACCAAAAGAAAGACGCCCAGGGTCCCTGCTCATCTGCATTAACATGCCTTAGGCATGCTGCAAGAAGGCATGAGGACGCCCAAGACAGCGCTACAGGGAGACCGGACGGACAGCTGATCAACAGCGCTACAGGGAGACAGGACGGACAGCTGATAGTCCTCGCAGTGGCAGACCACGTGTAACAACACCTGCACAGAATCGGTACATCACACCTGCAGGACAGGTACAGGATGGCAACAACAACTGCCTGAGTTACACCAGGAATGCACAATCCCTCCATCGGTGCTCAGACTGTCTGCAATAGGCTGAGAGAAGCTGGACTGAGGGCTTCTAGTCCTGTTGTAAGGCAGGTCTTCACCAGACATCACCAGCAACAACGTCACTTATATGCACAAACCCACCGTCGCTATATGCACAAACCCACCGTCGAGTCGCGGTATTGTCTCACTAGGGGTGATGGTCGGATTCGTGTTTATCGTCGAAGGAATGAGCATTACACCGAGGCCTTTACTCTGGAGCGGGATCGATTTGTAGGTGGAGGGTCCGTCATGGTCTGGGGCAGTGTGTCACAGCATCATCGGACTGAGCTTGTTGTCAATGTAGGCAATCTCAACCTCGGTGCGTTACAGGGAAGACATCCTCCTCCCTCATGTGGTACCCTTCCTGCAGGCTCATCCTGACATGATCCTCCAGCATGACAATGCCACCAGCCATACTGCTCGTTCTGTGCGTGATTTCCTGCAAGACAGGAATGTCAGTGTTCTGCCATGGCCAGCGAAGAGCCCGGATCTCAATCCCATTGAGCATGTCTGGGACCTGTTGGATCGGAGGGTGAGGGCTAGGGCCATTCCCCCAGAAATGTCCGGGAACTTGCAGGTGCCTTGGTGGAAGAGTGGGGTAACATCTCACAGCAAGAACTGGCAAATCTGGTGCAGTCCATGAGGAGGAGATGCACTGCAATAGTTAATGCTGCTGGTGGCCACACCAGATACTGACTGTCACTTTTGATTTTGACCCTCCCTTTGTTCAGGGACACATTTTTTTTCTTCTGTTAGTCACATGTCTGTGGAACTTGTTCAGTTTATGTCTCAGTTGTTGAATCTTGTTATGTTCATACAAATATTTACACATGTTAAGATTGCTGAAAATAAATGCAGTTGACGGTGAGAGGACATTTCTTGTTTTGCTGAGTTTACTTATTCAACATGCTTTGTTGTCATTGGTGAACTGACTAGGCTATTATCACATCATTAGCATCCTCATTAGCAAACTTGATGTTACTTTTTTTGCTGAGATAGATATAGAGATAGATAGATATATATATATTTATATCTATCTATCTATGGACATAACTACTCATTTAAGGGTTTTTCTTAATGTTTTACTATTTTCTACATAATAGTGAAAACATCAAAACTATGAAATAACACATATGGAACCATGTAGTAACTAAAAAAATGCAAAACAAATCCAAATATATTTTAGATTCTTCAAAGTAGCCATCCATTGCCTTGATGACAGCTTTGCATTCTCTCAACCAGCTTCACCTGGAATGCTTTTCCAACAGTCTTGAAGGAGTTTCACATATGCTGAGAACTTGTTGGTTGCTTTTCCTTCACTCTGCGGTCCAACTCATCCCGAACCATCTCAATTCGGTTAAGGTTGGGTGATTGTGGAGGCCAGGTCATCTGATGCAGCACTCCATGACTCTTGTTCTTGGTCAAATAGCCCTTACACAGCCTGGAGGTGTCATGCTAAAAACAAATGATAGTCCCACTAAGCGCAAAACAGATGGGATGGCGTATCGCTGCAGAATGCTGTGGTAGCCATGCTGGTTAAGTGTGCCTTGAATTCTAAATAAATCAATGTGTCACCAGGAAAGCACCCCCACGCTTCATGGTGGGAACCACACATGGAAAGATCATGCGTTCACCACCTCTGCATCTCACAAAGACACGGCGGTTGGAACCAGAAATCTCGAATTTGGACTCATCAGACCAAATGATAGATTTCCACCGGTCTAATGTCCATTGCTCGTGTTTCTTGGCACAAGGAAGTCTCTTCTTCTTATTGATGTCCTTTAGTAGTGGTTTCTTTGCAGCAATACGACCATGAATCTATCCTCTGCAGCAGAGGTAACTCTGGGTCTTTTTTTCCTGTGGTGGTCCTCATGAGAGCCAGTTTCATCATAGCGCTTGATGGTTTTTGCGACTGCATTGAAGAAAATGTCTTAAAGTAATGGACTGTAGTTTCTCTTGGGCTTATTTGAGCTGTTCTTGACATAATATGGACTTGGTCTTTTACCAAATAGGGCTATCTTCTGTATACCACCCCTACCATGTCACAACACACATGATTGGCTCAAATGCATTAAGGAAAGAAATTCCAAAAATATACTTTGACAAGACACATGTTAATTTAAATGCATTCCAGGTGACTACCTCATGAAGCTGGTTGAGAGAATGCCAAGAGCTGTCATCAAGGCAAAGGATGGCTACTTTGAAGAATCTCAAATATACCAAATATCTTTTGATTTGTTTATCACTTTCTTGGTTACTATGTGTTATTTTATAGTTTTGATGTCTTCACTATTATTCTACTACGTAGAAAAAATTAAGAAAAACCATGGAATGAGTAGGTGTGTCCAAACTGTTGACCTTGTACTGTGTATACATACACACACACATACATACATATATATATCATTCTCAAAACTTTTTGCCATGACTGTGTGTGCTGTATATATATATACACACACACATACACACACACAGTCATGCAAAAAGTTTTGAGAATGATATAATATATGTATGTGTGTAGTGTGTATGTATACACAGTACAAGGTCAACAGTTTGGACACACCTACTCATTCCATGGTTTTTCTTAATTTTTTCTACGTAGTAGAATAATAGTATAGTATAATAGTGTGTGTATATATATATATATACACACACACATACAGTCATGGCAAAAAGTTTTGAGAATGACACAAATACACATTTTCACAAAGTCTGCTGCCTCCGTTTGTATGATGGCAATTTGCATATACTTCAGAATGTTATGAAAAGTGATCAGATGAATTGCAATTAATTGCAAAGTCCCTCTTTGCCATGCAAATGAACTGAACCATTTTTTGGGAAATTGCATTTCAGCCCTGCCACAAAAAGACCAGCTGACATCATGTCAGTGATTCTCTTGTTAACACAGGTGTGAGTGTTGACGAGCACAAGGCTGGAGATCACTCTGTCATGCTGATTGAGTTCGAATAACAGACTGGAAGCTTCAAAAGAAGGGTGGTGCTTGCAATCATTGATCTTCCTCTGTCAAACATGGTTACCTGCAAGGAAACACGTGCCGTCATCATTGCTTTGCACAAAAAGGGCTTCACAGGCAAGGATATTGCTGCCAGTAAGATTGCACCTAAATCAACCATTTATCGGATCATCAAGAACTTCAAGGAGAGCGGTTCAATTGTTGTGAAGAAGGCTTCAGGGCGCCCAAGAAAGTACAGCAAGCGCCAGGAACGTCTCCTAAAGTTGATTCAGCTGTGGGATCGGGGCACCACCAGTACAGAGCTTACTCAGGAATGGCAGCAGGCAGGTGTGAGTGCATCTGCACGCACAGTGAGGCGAAGACTTTTGGAGGATGGCCTGGTGTCAAGCAGGGCAGCTAAGAAGCCACTTCTCTCCAGGAAAAACATCAGGGACAGACTGATTTTCTGCAAAAGGTCACTGGGATTGGACTGCTGAGGACTGGGGTAAAGTCATTTTCTCTGATGAATCTCCTTTCCGATTGTTTGGGGCATCCGGAAAAAAGCTTGTACGGAGAAGACAAGGTGAGCGCTACCATCAGTCCTGTGTCATGCCAACAGTAAAGCATCCTGAGACCATTCATGTGTGGGGTTGCTTCTCAGCCAAGGGAGTGCGCTCACTCACAATTTTGCCTAAGAACACAGCCGTGAATAAAGAATGGTACCAACACATCCTCCGAGATCAACTTCTCCCAACCATCCAGGAACAGTTTGGTGACGAACAATGCCTTTTCCAGCATGATGGAGCACCTTGCCATAAGGCAAACAAAACATCGATATTTTGGGTCCATGGCCAGGAAACTCCCCAGACCTTAATCCCATTGAGAACTTGTGGTCAATCCTCAAAGGCGGGTGGACAAACTAAAACCCACAAATTCTGACAAACTCCAAGNGGTCAATCCTCAAAGGCGGGTGGACAAACTAAAACCCACAAATTCTGACAAACTCCAAGCATTGATTATGCAAGAATGGGCTGCCATCAGTCAGGATGTGGCCCAGAAGTTTATTGACAGCATGCCAGGGCGGATTGCAGAGGTCTTGAAAAAGAAGGGTCAACACTGCAAATATTGACTCTTTGCATCAACTTCATGTAATTGTCAATAAAAGCATTTGACGCTTGTAATTATACTTCAGTATTCCATGGTAACATCTGACAAAAATGTCTAAAGACACTGAAGCAGCAAACTTTGTGGAAATTAATATTTGTGTCATTCTCAAAAGTTTTGGCCACGCCTGTATGTATGTATAATACAGTATATCACAAAAGTGAGTACACCCTTCACATTTTTGTAAATATTTTGAGTATATCTTTTCATGTGACAACACTGAAGAAATGACACTTTGCTACAATGTAAAGTAGTGAGTGTACAGCTTGTACAACAGTGTAAATTTGCTGTCCCCTCAAAATAACTCAACACACAGCCATTAATGTCTAAACCGCTGGCAACAAAAGTGAGTACACCCCTAAGTGAAAATGTCCAAATTGGGCCCAAAGTGCCAATATTATGTGTGGCCACCATCATTTTCCAGCACTGCCTTAACCCTCTTGGGCATGGAGTTCACCAGAGCTTCACAGGTTGCCACTGGAGTCCTCTTCCACTCCTCCATGACGACATCACGGAGCTGGTGGATGTTAGAGACCTTGCACTCCTCCACCTTCCGTTTGAGGATYCCCCACAGATGCTCAATAGGGTTTAGGTCTGGAGACATGCTTGGCCAGTCCATCACCTTTACCCTCAGCTTCTTTAGCAAGGCAGTGGTCGTCTTGGAGSTGTGTTTGGGGTCGTTATCATGTTGGAATACTGCCCTGCGGCCCAGTCTCCAAAGGGAGGGGATCATGCTCTGCTTCAGTATGTCACAGTACATGTTGGAATTCATGGTTCCCTCAATGAATTGTAGCTCCCCAGTGCCGGCAGCACTCATGCAGCCCCAGACCATGACACTCCCACCACCATGCTTGACTGTAGGCAAGACACACTTGTCTTTGTACTCCTCACCTGGTTGCCGCCACACACGCTTGACACCATCTGAACCAAATAAGTTTATCTTGGTCTCATCAGACCACAGGACATGGTTCCAGTAATCCATGTCCTTAGTCTGCTTGTCTTCAGCAAACTGTTTGCTGGATTTCTTGTGCATCATCTTTAGAAGAGGCTTCCTTCTGGGACGACAGCCATGCAGACCAATTTGATGCAGTGTACGGCGTATGGTCTGAGCACTGACAGGCTGACCCCKCASCCCTTCAACCTCTGCAGAAATGCTGGCAGCACTCATACGTCTATTTCCCAAAGACAACCTCTGGATATGACGCTGAGAACGTGCACTCAACTTCTTTGGTCGACCATGGCGAGGCCTGTCCTGAGTGGAACCTGTCCAGTTCAACCGCTGTATGGTCTTGGCCACCGTGCTGCAGCTCAGTTTCAGGGTCTTGGCAATCTTCTTATAGCCCAGGCCATCTTTATGTAGAGCAACAATTCTTTTTTTCAGATCCTCAGAGAGTTCTTTGCCATGAGGTACCATGTTGAACTTCCAGTGACCAGTCAGTATGAGGGAGTGTGAGAGCGATGACACCAAATTTAACACACCTGAGACCTTGTAACACTAACGAGTCACATGACACCGGGAGGGAAAATGGCTAATTGGGCCCAATTTGGACATTTTCACTTAGGGTTGTACTCACTTTTGTTGCCAGCGGTTTAGACATTAATGGCTGTGTGTTGAGTTATTTTGAGGGGACAGCAAATTTACACTGTTATACAAGCTGTACACTCACTACTTTACATTGTACCAAAGTGTCATTTCTTCAGTGTTGTCACATGAAAAGATATACTCAAATATTTAGAAAAATGTGAGGGGTGTACTCACTTTTGTGATATACTGTATATATATATATATATGTATGTACACACACACACACACATATATGAAAGAAAACGGATACTAATTGAACCCAGGTGTGAGTCACCATCTGATTCAAGCAAGTCAGAGTATCATAGCGATACAATATACTATTAATAAATAAATAGTATATTGTATTTAATTCTGTGTACAGTATAGTATACCTGGACAGCGGGAGCGGCAGAGAGCGCCTCTGTGAAGCAGATCATGCACATGTCGTCGGCGTCCTGTTTCAGGCAGCCTGTGCTCTTGTCACAGCCGTGCAGACAGGGCAGGCAGCTTTCCTCGTTCTTCACCCCGCCACAGGGGTGGCCGCACGCGTGCGTCTTACTGCACGCCAGCTTGGCATACTCCTACATAGGACACGGAGGGTCATATTATGCTTTTTACATCTAATCAAATCCAACTTTGTTCAAAGTGTGTTTAAAATAGCAACACCCTTTGCAGTGCAATACTGTACAGCAGAGTCGATTTCAAATCTATCAATTTAGAGAGTGACTTGGAATTCAATTCATGAACTGTACAGTTTAAAATAAATTGCGTTTCAATGTCCATATATTGAATGGACTCCAAGCCTAATAAGCCAAGTTGAGTTGAGTGTCTCCCACTGGTGGCAGGTAAGGTAAGTTTAGACAGTTGAAAATCCATTACTATGATCATTATAACCGAGTTGCGTTTTTCATAATAGTTGCGGATGAGGTAAGCTAAGGCCATACAAATGTAATTTAATGTTAAACTTCACTAGGGTAGGGGGCAGCATTCGGAATTTTGGATGAAAAGCGTTCCCAAATTAAACTGCCTGCTACTTAGGCCCAGAAGCTAGGATATGCTAGGATATAATTAGTAGATTTGGATAGAAAACATTCTAAAGTTTCCAAAACTGTTAAAATAATGTCTGTGAGTATAACAGTACTGATATGGCTGGCGAAAACCTGAGGAAAATCTAACCAGGAAGTACTCATGCACAAAGTAGATGTTCTAACCGACTTGCCAAAACTATAGTTTGTTAACAACACATTTGTGGAGTGGTTTAAAAACAAGTTTTAATGACTCCAACCTAAGTGTATAGGTTGGACTTCAACTGTACTTCAACTGTAGATCCAATATGTTACTATGATCACTATACCTGGACTAAGTAAGATTGGCTCTCTGAACACTTGAATATGAAAAGAGCTTTATCAATGCAATTCAGAACAATGATCATTATGTCGGATGTTGTGAGTGGTTGGTACCTGGCAGTCTGGGTCAGAGCAGACACTGCCCACGGCCGAGAGCTCGGTACCGTTCCTGGTGCCACAGAACCTACAGGCGTCTGAGCTGCTGGAGGCTGGTTTCCCTGCACATAGAGGCAGAGCATTAGCTATGCACAACAAAAGGATCATAAGGCATACACATCCCTGTCATTAACATCACACGGCAGATATCAACAGTCGTGACAGCCGGTGTCGTTTTAGGATCGTAAAGAATTAGAAAGGTATAAGCAACACGTAGTAGCTCCACTTTACCTTCTAATAGGCTAGGTGGAAATGTAACCATATTCAGTCCCTCTTAGATCTACACAAGTGTCTAGGGGGTAATGGTAAGCTAGGGGTTGTTTCTGGACAGGGCCAGAAAGGGTCGGGACAGGGTCTGTTACCTGTGTGCTCCCTGAACTCCACCATGGCCTTCATGGTCTTAGAGTCGGCCAGAGCCATGAGCCAGAAGAGCTTTGTCCTCCCACAGCCCTCGTGGAGGTCCACTTTGATTGCCTCCTCCTCCTCCTTAAATACCTGGAGAGAAACAGCAGACTAGGGTTACCGCCATGTTGAATTATATTCCTGTCAGAAAGGGATGCTGTTGTAATATGAATTGGATTGTAGGTTGTTAGGCATTTTCAGAATGAATGGTAATATTGAAAATACACAGCATGACTATCAAATACCTTAAGCTAAATGCATATTCAAAAACTTTCTTGTAAATTACTATAGCCAAGGTATATGGAAAAATAATTTTAGGTTGTATTTTGTGTCGAACATCTAACATTTATAGGTGGTCAGGTCTTCACAAATGAGGGTATACACATTATTGCAGGTGGTAAAAAGGGTGAACGAAGAATGACATTTTGACAGGCTCCCAGTCTAGTGCCTTCAGAAAGTATTCATATCGCTTGACTTATTCCACATTTTGTGTTATAGCCTGAATTAAAAAATTTCTAAACATATTTATATACACAATAATGACATAGTGAATACATGATTTTAGAAAATGTTGCTAATTTATTGAAAATGAAATACAGGAATCTTAATTTACATAAGTATTCACACCCCTGAGTCAATACTTTGTGTAAGCAACATTTGCCCATTATTCTGTTTAAATTCTTCAGGCTTTGACAAATTGGTTGTTGATCATTGATAGAAAACCGTTTGCAGGTCTTGCCATAGCTTTTTAAGATTTTAGATTTAAGTCAAAACTGTAACTCGGCCATTCAGGAACATTCACTGTCTTCTTGGTAAGCAACTCCAGTGTAGATTTGGCATTGTGTTTTAGGTTATTGTCCTGCTGAAAGGTGAATTCATCTCCTTATGTCTGGTGAAAGCATGATTTTGCCTGTGCTTAGCTCCATTCTATTTATTTTTTATCCTGAAAATCTCCCCAGTCCTTAACGATTACAAGCAAACCCAGAACATGATGCTTGAAAATATCGAGTGGTACTCAGTAACGTGTAGTACTGGATTTGTATTCAGGATAAAAAAAATGTTTTTCAGTATTATTAAGGACACCTGAATCTTTGTTGTGACTGGGTGTATTGATACAACATCCAAAGTGTAATTATTAACTTCACCATGCTCAAAGGGATATTCAATGTCTGCTTTTTATTTTTTTTACCCATCTACCAATAGGTTCACTTATTTGCGAGCCATTGGAAAACATCCCTGGTCTTTGTGGTTGAATCTGTGTTTGAAATTCATAGCTCGACTGAGGGACCTTAGACAACTGTATGTGTGGGGTACAGAGATAAGGTAGTCATTCAAAAGTCATGTTAAACACTATTATTGCACACAGAGTGAATCTATGCAACTTATGTGACTTGTTTTAATCTGGAACTTATTTAGACTTGCCATTACAAGGCTTGCCATAACAAATGGCTGAATACTTATTGACTGAAGAAATTTCTGCTTGTAAAGATTTCGAAAAACATAATTCCTCTTTGACATTATGGGGTATTGTATGTAGGCCAGTGACATTTTTGTTGTTTAATTTAACACATTTTAAATTCAGTCTAACACAAAATGTGGAAAAAGTCAAGGGGTGTGAATAATTTCTGAAGGCAATGGAATGACTGGGAGCAGATTGCCACCTACAGGTGAATGTGGGTACTACTGACCTGTCTCTGATGGGAGCGTGTGCGTCGGTGCAGGTGGAGGAAGCGGTCACAGTCGGTACACAGGTTACCACACATGTTACACAGGATGATGGCTGCAGTCTCGCTGTCGTCATGGTTATCGCACATGGGCTGTGGATGGGAGCACGAGACTTTCGGTTACGACCTGAACACCTCAGCAGGGCTGTGCACAGACCTTTCAGGGGGCAAGTGCAACAAAAAGAAGGGCACTCCCAGCTTGAATTTGTGACTAGTTTAAGGAAACTAGGCGTATGTCACCCATCACTATTTCACAAGAAAGCCATTTGGCAGAAATGCCTTCTGGAACATGTGAACTTTCATGCCATCTGTAAAAACAAATACAATTGATACGAGCCTAGTTGGTTTAGCCACAGAAATGTGATTTCATTTCAAGTTCAAGTGTACTGTTAGCTAGCTAACGCTAGCTGACGTTACGTGTATGATCTGTGTAGTAATATTATTCGTATCTCAGCCATTTGCATTGCTAGTAAAAGCCTAATGTTAGCTTGCTAACATTGAACCCGGTTGGTTAGCTACCTGCAGATTCAAGCAGGGTAGTAACGTTATGAGCTGGGAATAAGGCTCATTGTTTAGCTAGCTAGCTGCACGTCTAAACAAAAGACTCCACTATGCAAGTAACCATTTCAGTAGAATGTTCATGATGGTACTGCGACAACTATCGATAGACATAGTTGGTAAATTCGCTCTGGCTATCTACTCCAATTTCAGAGCACTTACACATAATTAAATTGTTGCCAGCAGCACAGTTACAGTCACCAACGCTCTGGATAACAAAAACAGCCAGTTGAAGTCGGAAGTTTACATACACCTTAGCCAAATACATTTAAACTCAGTTTTTCACAATTTCTGACATTTAATCCTAGTAAACATTCCCTGTCTTAGGTCAGTTAGGATCACCACTTTATTTTAAGAATGTGAAATGTCAGAATAATAGTAGAGAGAATGATTTATTTCAGTTTTTATTTCTTTCATCACATTCCCAGTGGGTCAGAAGTTTACATACACACAATTAGTATTTGGTAGCATTGCCTTTAAATTGTTTAACTTGGGTCAAACGTTTTGCGTGGCCTTCCACAAGCTTCCAACAATAAGTTAGGTGAATTTTGGCCCATTCCTCCTGACAGAGCTGGTGTAACTGAGCCAGGTTTGTAGGCCTCCTTGCTCGCACACGCTTTTTCAGTTCTGCCCACACATTTCTATAGCATTGAGGTCAGGGCTTTGTGATGGCCACTCCAATACCTTGACTTTGTTATCCTTAAGCCATTTTGCCACAACTTTGGAAGTATGCTTGGGGTCATTGTCCATTTGGAAGACCCATTTGCGACCAAGCTTTAACTTCCTGACTGATGTCTTTAGATGTTGCTTCAATATATCCACCTATTTTGTGAAGTGCACCAGTCCCTCCTGCAGCAAAGCCCCCCCCACAACATGACGCTGCCACCCCAGTGCTTCACGGTTGGGATGGTGTTCTTCGGCTTGCAAGCCTCCCCCGTGAAGGTAGGCCTTGAAATGCATCCACAGGTACACCTCCAATTGACTCAAATTATGTCAATTAGCCTATCAGAAGCTTCTAAAGCCTGACATTTTCTGGAATTTCCCAAGCTGTTTAGAGGCACAGTCAACTTAGTGTATGTAAACTTCTGACCCACTGGAATTGTGATACAATGAATTATAAGTTAAATAATCTGTCTGTAAACAATTGTTGGAAAAATTACATGTGCCATGCACAAAGTAGATGTCCTGACTGACTTGCCAAAACTCTAGCTTGTTAACAAGATATTTGTGGAGTGTTGAACAATGAGTTTTAATGACTCCAACCTAAGTGTATGTAAACTTCCGACTTTAACTGTAGCTAGCTATACACACACACTCGACCGGGCAACCGGGCGCGCGTACATGGCAGTTCAACATGCTCAACCAACGGACAGGGTGGTGGTGGTGGCGACTTGCGGGCAGTGGTTTCCGAACAACAATGACAAAAAAATAAACTTCGATAAAAATAAAAAAAATCTTCACATATGTTGTAGCTTAGACCCTATTTGACGTCTTAAGGTTTTTGTGTTGTGCCCGCCATCTGTTGAGACATGTTCTTGAACACAGGGTGGGTATCATGTTTTGGCTGATAATTGTGCTAAAATGGGAATAACATTTTAAGTAGACTTTTAAATGGTATTATAAAGACTGTTGACTTGAATGGGAATATATGTTATTTTAAATTCATGTCAATCCTCTATAGGAAACCTATTGAAATCATATAAATATACATAACAGAATAGGCATGACCATTTAAGTTGACATGCTAAGGTGGATGGACCTGCGGTCATCTTTGTGATAGTAATTAGAAGTTAACATTTAAATTACATTTCAATGGTGTACCAGCTAAACTGCAGTGGTCTGATGGGATCCATTCTATGAATCCTATTTCTATGATTGAAATTACACTCACCCTGTATTCAAGAGCACAACACTAAAACCTCAGATGATGTGAATTAAGGTCTAAGCTACAACATATGCAATTTATTTTTAAGGAATACTCAAATATTCCGATATTTTTCAGTGATGAAGACATGGATGTCTCATGGTATGGGTGGGTATGCAAAAACATTTTAACTGAGCACCTTAATCTTGTGAACGTTTTGGCATTCAGGTCCTACTTCCATGAGCAAACATGTATGGAAGTTTTGTTTAAATCAAAAGGGATGCTGTCAAAAAGTGATTGAATTAAAATTGATTTACCATATAGTCCTATGAATGGAAATGTAAAAATTATCACATTTCTAAGGAATTCGCTTTTGAGTGCTATAAATCTAATCCATTAATTAATGCATTATCTCAACAGGTTACAATTGAAAACACCCTCTGATTGTATTGGTTACAAGTTACAATGCAAAGTCTTGACTCTATATTGCTTTGCCAAAGTGCACATGTTCTATGAGCCCAATATGGACAAGTTACCATCTGTTTCTGCTGTCCATCTTTACCCATCCAGCGGCCCGAGGACAGCCTGTCCACATGATCCTGGTCCAACACACACAGAGAGGCCAGGGCCAGCCACAACTACAGTACAGAGAGAGAGGACAGAGAGGATAAAGGAGAATACCCCAAGAAATTTACTCAAACACACGAACCTAACATATGTGTACAGACAAACATCTGTCACACACACACACACACACACACACACACACACACACACACACACACACACACACACACACACACACACACAGAGCGCAGTTCATACAAATACTTCACCCACACGCCAGACCTGGGTTCAAATACATGTGTATTTTGATTATTTGTTATAGCTACTTACTTTCTGTGTATTGATTATATTCAAATAATGTGGCCGAAATATTTGAAAGTATTTTTAAATAATGTCCTATAAATGATAATGTCCTACTATTTGAAAATATTTTTAAATACTTATTTACAAATGCATTATTTCAAATACTCCTAGGTTCAAATGCATGGTAGCATTTATTTGATTTGAAAATTTCAAATACATACTTTCAAAGTGTATTTCGAAACACAATCCAATATTCAACTACTGTATTTAAAAAAAAAATATATTACACACACACATACATACATATATATAAATACTTACTTCGAAATGTATGTGAAAGTAATTGAAATAGTATTTGAACCAAGGTCTGCCACACACACGTGTACATACATACATACACACGCTGTTGTGTGATATGAAAACAGCCGTACCCGGGTGGTGGCGATGCAGCGGACTGGCGAGCGATGCTCCTCCTCCATCTTGGTGAGAGCGATGATGGTCTCAGCAATGGCGTTCTTTGTCACCCGAGACCAGGCGTCCGACAGGTGTCCGGCAGCCATGTCTTTGACCAGCTTGATGATAATCTCAGCGATTTGAGGGGGAGTGGATCCCTTCATCCACCAGTGGCTCTCTCCCCGGCGAATGTAGCTGCACATGGACAGAGGCTGTGTTAGACCAATGTGTTCAGTATGGGACATAATACTACAGAGATATGATCAGCAAAACAAGGAGAAATCACATCTGATAAGACAATATACAAACAACCACAAATGAGAATATCTCAAAGTGCTTGTTGATGAAGTCATGTATTGTTTTTGAGAGATAACCCATCCAGGTGGGCTACCTTTATAGTACCAGGGTCGTTAGGGCACAACAACGCAAAACATCTAGCAACGGAAAACAAAAACAAGCTTTTTTGAACAACACCGTCACCCAGGTACATCTCAAAGTTGTAGTCTCACCTGGAGTTGAAGATCATGGGCAGTGTGACAGTGGTAACGCCTTTGCCTGCCGCCATGCCCGCCATGCCGGAAATGGTGGTCCCCTTGGCCTTGAGCTGCACGGTGAGCGCCTTGGCGATGCAGCCCAGGAACATGTCCAGGATGCCCAGCTTGTTCCAGTCACCCTTCTCGGTCGAGTGGATGATGTCACTGATATCGGCAGGCGGCAGGGCCTTGACGCCGATGATGCTGGCCAGGCGCACAGGCGTCACCTCGGGGAGGACACGACGGAGGAGAGAGGTCACCTGGGAGAAAGGGTACAGGTGAAGGGTGAGAATGGATAGCCATGTGGTCAATGTTATCAAACAGTTGGAGTGATATACTGTACATCATGCAGTGACTGATGTGGTGTACACCTCAATGCCATCGGAAGAATCCCAGAACATATTCCAGTCTGTGCTAGCAAAACAGCTTAGCATCTGCTTCATCTGACCACTTTTTTTATTGACCGAGTCACTGGTGCTTCCTGCTTAATTTTTTGCATGTAATCAGGAGGATAGAATTATGGTCAGATTCACAAAATGGAGGGCGAGGGAGAGCTTTTTACGCATCTCTCTGTGTGGAGTTTAGGTGGTCTAGAGTTTTTCCCCTTCTGGTTGCACATTTAACATGCTGGTAGAAATTTGGTAAAACTGATTTAAGTTTCCCTGCATTATAGTCCCCAGCCACTAGGAGTGCCGCGTCTGGATGAGCATTTTCTTGTTTGCTTATGGCGGTATACAGCTCATTGAGTGTGGACTTAGTGCCAGCATCGGTCTGTGCTGGTATGTAGACAGCTACGAAATATACAGCTTAAAACTCTCTAGGTAGATAGAGTATCATGATAAGACCACACTACCTCAGGCGAGCAAAACCTCGAGACTTCCTTAGATATCGTGCACCCGCTGTTGTTTACAAATATACATAGAGTGCCACTCATGTCTTAGCAGAGGCTGCTCTTCTATCCTGCCGATAGAGCATATAACCTGCCAGATGTATGTTATTCATGTCGTTATTCAGCCACGACTTGGTGAATCATAAGATAATACTGTTTTTAATCTTGGTAGTTTAATCTTGCTCATAGGTCATCGATTTTATTTTCCAATGACTGCACGTTGGCCAATAGAACGGATGGCAATGGGAGTTTACCCGCTTGCCTTCGAATTCTCAGAAGGCAGCCCGACCTACACCCCCCTTTTCTCAGTCTTCTCTTCACGCAAATGACAGGGATTTGGACCTGTTCCCGGGAAAGCAGTATATCCTTCACGTCGGACTCATTAACTTCTTGTGGGCAGGGGGCAGCATTTTCACTTTCGGAAAAATAGCATGCCAAAATTCAACTGCCTGCTACTCATCCCCAAAATATAAGATATGCATATTATTAGTAGATTTGGATAGAAAACACTCTGAAGTTTCTAAAACTGTTTGAATCATATCTGTGAGAATAACAGAACTTATGTAGCAGGCAAAACCCTGAGGACAAACCATTCAGAATTAAAAAAAAATTGATGTCACTGTCTTTTCAATGAGGTTTCTTAGAGACACCAGATTTCTAATGGACTTGCTTGCAGTTCCTACCGCTTCCACTGGGTGTCACCAGTCCTTGGAAATTGGTTGAGGTTATTCCTTTGTGTACTGAAGAAGTAGGGCTATCGTAAATGAGGGTCACATGAAGTACATTTTTTGAGAGATGCACGTTACGAAAAAAGTTGCGTCAGTTTGTTTTCTTTTTGTATTGGACACAAATCATCCCGTCTTCAAATTGATCGATTATTAACGTTTAAAAATACCTAACATTGTATTACAAAATTAGTTTGAAATGTTTTGGTAAAGTTTACATGTAACTTTTGATATATTTTGTAGTGAAGTGGCAATAGTTGGAAGCTGTGTTTTTCTGGATGAAACGGTCCAAATAAATTGACATTTTGGATATATATCGACGGAATTAATCGAACTAAAGGACCATTTGTGATGTTTATGGAACATATTGGAGTGCCAACAAAAGAATTTCGTCAAAGGTAAGGCATGATTTATATTTTATTTCTGCGTTTTGTGTCGTGCTTGCAGTGTTGAAATATGCTACTCTGTTTGTTTACTGTTGTGCTATCATCAGATAATAGCATCTTATGCTTTCGCCGAAAAGCCTTTTTGAAATCGGACATGTTGGCTGGATTCACAACGAGTGTAGCTTTAATTTGGTATCTTACATGTGTGATTTAATGAAAGTTAGATTTTTATATCATTTTATTTGAATATAGCGCTCTGTATTTTCCCTGGCTATTGGCCGGTGGGACGATTGCGTCCCATTTGGAAAGGCACACACCCAAGAACACAGCGGTCTCCATCATTCTTAAATTGAAGAAGGTTGGAACCTCCTAGAGCTGGCCGCCCCGCCAAACTGAGCAGTTGGGGGAGAAGGGTCTCGGTTAAGGAGGTGACCAAAAACCCGATGGTCACTCTGACAGAGCTCCAGAGTTCCTCTGTGGAGATGGGAGAATCTTCCAGAAGGACAACCATCTCTGCAGCACTAGATCAATCAGGCCTTTATGGTAGAGTGTCCAGACAGAAGCCACTTCTCAGTAAAAGGCACAAGACAGCCCACTTGGAGTTTGCCAAAAGGCACCTAAAGGACTCTGACCATTGAAGATCTGGGTTATTGTGTGTAGATAGATTTTATCCTCTATTTAATACATTTTAGAATAAGGCTGTAAATGTAACAAAATGTAGATAAAGCCAAGGGGTCTAAATACTTTCCGAATGCACTGTATTATGACATTTTGTGATGTTTTTGTTCGTTTTGGTCTTTGGCAAGGTTTATTCCAGCTGTTCGTGCACGCAACATTTTTTTCTCAAGGCAGGCCGAAGCCAGTAGCCGAAGTCTACGCACCTTTGTCGGTGATTGGTCAACAGTAGGGATTCTTCAATGAAGTGTTTGTCATTCAACGACAGACGACTCATTTTCAAGCACATTATTTCATTGACAAATAATGCACGAAACATCTCAGTTAGATGTAAAATTGCAGGACTAAGATCTCCTCGGCAAAAATAACTAAATAATGTTAGATTTCTTGAGTTATCTTAGATAAATTCTGACTCTATTGAGGAATTCTCAATATGGACAAACAGCACTATTGAATTTTTTTCTACTTTTTCAAGTGAAAGTCTTTTAAGGGAGTATGCGAGCACACTCGTTCGGTTCGGCTAGGTGCCAGCCAAACTTTTTAATCTTTTTTTTATTTCACCAGGCAGGCCATTTGAGAACAAGTTCTTATTTACAACTGCGACCTGGCCAAGATAAAGCAAAGCAATGTGACACAAACAACAACACAGAGTTACACATGGAATAAACAAACATACAGTCAATAACAATAGAAAAAGTCTATATACAGTGTGTGCAAATGAGGTAAGGCAATAAATAGGCCATAGTGGCAAAACAATTACAATTGAGCAATTAAACACTGGAGTGATAGATGTGCAGAAGATGAATGTGCAAGTAGAGATACTGGGGTGCAAAGGAGCAAAACAATTATTAACAGTATGGGGATGAGGTAGTTGGACAGGCTATTTACAGATGGGCTATGTACAGATGCAGTGATCTGTGAGCTGCTCTGACAGCTGGTGCTTAAAGTTAGTGAGGGAGATATAAGACTCCAGCTTCAGTGATTTTTGCAGTTTGTTCCAGTCATTGGCAGCAGAGAACTGGAAGGAAAGGCGGCCAAAGAAGGAATTGGCTTTGGGGGTGACCAGTGAAATATACCCGCTGGAGTGAGTGCTACGCGTGGGTGCAGCTATGGTGACCAGTGAGCTGAGATAAGGCGGGGCTTTACCTAGCAAAGACTTATAGATGACCTGGAGCCAGTGGGTTTGGCGACGAATATGAAGCGATCTCTTATACACATCTAGATGTGTATAAGAGACAGACCTAGGATAGGATAAAGTAATCCTTCTAACCCCCCCCCTTAAAAGAGTTAGATGCACTATTGTAAAGTGGTTGTTCCACTGGATATCATAAGGCTGTCTCTTATACACATCTAGATGTGTATAAGAGACAGCCTCCGTACCTTCAGGCTCTGATCAGGCCCTACACCCAAACAAGGGCACTGCGTTCATCCACCTCTGGCCTGCTCGCCTCCCTACCTCTGAGGAAGTACAGTTCCCGCTCAGCCCAGTCAAAACTGTTCGCTGCTCTGGCACCCCAATGGTGGAACAAACTCCCTCACGACGCCAGGTCAGCGGAGTCAATCACCACCTTCCGGAGACACCTGAAACCCCACCTCTTTAAGGAATACCTAGGATAGGATAAAGTAATCCTTCTAACCCCCCCCCTTAAAAGAGTTAGATGCACTATTGTAAAGTGGTTGTTCCACTGGATATCATAAGGTGAATGCACCAATTTGTAAGTCGCTCTGGATAAGAGCGTCTGCTAAATGACTTAAATGTAAATGTAAATAAGGCGGGGCTTTACCTAGCAAAGACTTATAGATGACCTGGAGCCAGTGGGTTTGGCGACGAATATGAAGCGAGGGCCAGGTAACGAGAGCATACAGGAGGTTGCAGTGGTGGGTAGTATATGGGACTTTGGTGACAAAACAGATGGCACTGTGATAGACTGCATCCAATTTGCTGAGGAGAGTGTTGGAGGATATTCTGTATATGACATTGCCGAAGTCAAGGATCGGTAGGATAGTCAGTTTTACAAGGGTATGTTTGGCAGTATGAGTGAAGGATGCTTCGTTGCAAAATAGGAAGCCGATTCTGGATTTAATTTTGGATTGGAGATGCTTAATGTGAGTCTGGAAGGAGAGTTTACAATCCAACCAGACACCTAGGTATTTGTAGTTGTCCACATATTCTAAGTCAGAACCGTCCAGAGTAGTTATGCTGGATGGGCGGGCAGGTGTGGGCAGCGATCGGTTGAAGAGCATGCATTTAGTTTCACTTGCATTTAAGAGCAGTTGGAGGCCACGGAAGGAGAGTTGTATGGCATTGAAGCTCGTCTGGAGGTTAATTAACACGGTGTCCAAGMAAGGGCCAGAAGTATACAGAACGGTGTCGTCTGCGTAGAGGTGGATCAGAGAATCACTAGCGGCAAGAGCGACATCATTTATGTATACAAAGAAAAGAGTCGGCCCGAAAATTGAACCCTGTGGCACCCCCATAGAGACTGCCAGAGATCCGGACAACAGGCCCTCCGATTTGATACAATGAACTCTGTCTGAGAAGCAGTTGGTGAACCAGGCGAGGCAGTCATTTGAGAAACCAAGGCTGTTGTCTGCCGATAAGAATGTGGTGATTGACAGAGTCGAAAGCCATGGCCAGGTCTATGAATACAGCTGCACAGTATTGTCTCTTATCGATGGCGGTTATGATATCGTTCCGGACCTTGAGCGTGGCTGAGGTGCACCCATGACCAGCTCGGAAAACCGATTGCATAGCGGAGAAGGTACGGTGGGATTCGAAATGGCTGGTGATCTGTTAACTTCGCTTTCGAAGACCTTAGAAAGGCAGGGTAGGATAGATATAGGTCTGTAACAGTTTGGGTCTAGTGTCTCCCCCTTTGAAGAGGGGAATGACCGATGGCAGCTTCCCAATCTTTGGGGATCTCAGACGATACAAAAGAGAGGTTGAACAGGCTAGTAATATGGGTTGCAACAATTTCGGCAGATAGTTTTAGAAAGAAAGGGTACAGATTGTCTAGCCCGGGTGATTTGTAGGGGTCCAGATTTTGCAGCTCTTTCAGAACATCAGCTGACTGGATTTGGGAGAAGGAGAAATGGGGAAGGCGTGGGCGAGTTGCTGTGGGGGGTGCAGTGCTGTTGACCGGGGTAGGGGTAGCCAGGTGGAAAGCATGGCCAGCCGTAGAAAAATGCTTATTGGAATTCTTAATTATAGTTGATTTATCTGTGCAGTGGGCAGCTGGGAGGAGGTGTTCTTATTCTCCATGGACTTTACAGTGTTCCAGAACTTTTTGGGAGTTTGTGCTACAGGATGCAAATTTCTGTTTGAAAAAGCTAACCTTTTCTTTCCTAACTGCCTGTGTATATTGGTCCCTAACTTCCCTGAAAAGTTGCATATCGTGGGGGCTATTCAATGCTAATGCAGTACGCACAGGATGTTTTTGTGCTGGTCAAGGGCAGTCAGGTCTTGAGTGAACCAAGGGCTATATCTGTTCCTGGTTCTACATTTTTTGAACGGGGCATGCTTATTTAAGATGGTGAGGAAAGCACTTTTAAAGATTAACCAGGCATCCTCGACTGATGGAATAAGGTCAATATCCTTCCAGGATACCCAGGCCAGGTCGACTAGAAAGGCCTGCACGCCAAAGTGTTTTAGGGAGCGTTTGACAGTGATGAGGGGTGGTCGTTTGACCGCAGACCTATTACGGACACAGGCAATGAGGCAGTGATCGCTGAGATCCTGGTTGAAGAGAGCAGAGGTTTATTTGGAGGGCAGGTTGGTTAGGATGATATCTATGAGGGTGCCCGTGTTTACGGATTTGGGGTTGTACCTGGTAGGTTCATTGATATATTGTGTGAGATTGAGGGCATCTAGTTAAGATTGTAGGACGGCCGGGGTGTTAAGCATGTCCCAGTTTAGGTCACCTAACAGTACGAGCTCTGACGATAGATGGGGGGCAATCAATTCACATATGGTGTCCAGGGCACAGCTGGGGGCAGAAGGTGAGAGACTTGTTTCTGGAAAGGTGGATTTTTATAAGTAGAAGCTCAAATTGTTTGGGCAAAGACCTGGATAGTATGACAGAACTCTGTAGGCTATCTCTGCAGTAGATTTCAACTCCGCCCCCTTTGGCAGTTCTATCTTGTCGGAAAATGTTATAGTTAGGGATGGAAATTTCAGGGTTTTTGGTGGCCTTCCTAAGCCAGGAATCAGACACGGCTAGGACATCCGGGTTGGCAGAGTGTGCTAAAGCAGTGAATAAAACAAATTAAGGAGGAGGCTTCTCATGTTAACATGCATGAAACCAAGGCTTTTATGGTTACAGAAGTCAACAAATGAGAGCGCCTGGGGAATGGGAGTGGAGCTAGGCACTGCAGGGCCTGGATTAACCTCTATATCACCAGAGGAACAGAGGAGGAGTAGGATAAGGGTACGGCTAAAGGCTATAAGAACTGGTCGACAAGTGCGTTCGGAACAGAGAGTAAAAGGAGCAGGTTTCTGGGCACGGAAGAATAGATTCAAGGCATGATATACAGTCAAGGGTATGGTAGGTGAATACAGCTGCGATGATTCAGGTGAAAAGGTTCAGAGCTTGCGGTAAGAATCAGGAGATGTGGGGAGAAAGAGTCCGGTAAGCTCTGAATCGCGCTGTGCAGACTGGCAGGAGTTGTTCGGGGTAAAGGTTAGCRGATGACCGCTAGCAGTGGCTGGCTAGCTTCTGTTGGGGGTTCCGGTTCTAAAGTAAAGAAAATACCAGATCCATACCACATTGGGTGAGGCGGGAGAGTATGTTGGAGTTGAGGTTAAAAAATATATAAAAATATATGCGAAGAAAAAAATATATACACGGGACACGACAAGACGAAGACAAAGACGCCTGACTGCRACGCCATCTTGGATTACTCAAGAACAGAAGCATGCTGACGCCTTTAGAGGCATGTTTCTAGTACATAACATATTTCTATCTGAACGTTCAAAAACGCTGCGTCCTGCTGATCGCGCTCCAGGTTGTTAGCTATAGCTAGCTAATGAGGTAACATGACTGAACAAGGTGTAGCCTAAACAAATGATTAACGGTCCGGTCCGCAAGTAGCCTAGATTTAGAACGGCCAGCGATATGCTTTATGAATGCAAAATGTGGCCCGCCAATGAACCCGGAATAAAAAAACGTAGCACCGGTATTATGGGTCATATCTTTTGAACAGCAATGCTGTTTTCTCTGAGGAAAAGAGGGAGAATTGGCTAGTARGTCGGCTACAGAACCTAGCTATGAAATGCAGGGGGTAAAGTGCGAGGGTTGAGTGAGACTACAAAATCTAAAACTTTTCTATACTCAAGGGAGAGCAAAACATAGCTAGACTATTGTTTTACTATTAAACTTAATGCTAATATTGTTTTTAATTTCGTAAAGCAGCTTGTGTTTCATAACCAAGCAAAGGGTATATACCTAGAAGGCTGGTGGTGACTGATTAGCTATGGGGAAGCAAGAGTCGTCTGCACGATGTGTATAATCGGAAGCGGAGTCAGAGCGGAGCCTGTCTGCCCACACTCATCGCTTGCTCCCAGGCAGCTCGCCAGCTGATGAAGGACGGGTGCCGGGTGCGGCGTGTCCTTTCCACTGATGAACAGAATTGTGCTGCACATCTGTGCTTCTAATATTAATTGTGCTTGTCACTGGAATGCTCTCAATCTCTACAAAAACTATTGTCCAGTCCACTTAGTAGTCAGATTTTAGTGCCAGAGATTTTTGTTGTTTGGTTCTAGTTTTTTCTGGGTCTATTTAGCCAGCTATCTCTCGTCAATTACCCCTGAAAAATAGGTGTTTTTAGTCTATTTTAGTCACAATTCTTGATGACGAAATTAACACTGCCCACCTGTCTCTGGACACGCGGCGAGGCCGTGTGCAGCAGCGAGAACAGGTCCTGCATCAGTGTTAGCTGCTGGGCCAGGTATTGGCGGCCCACGTTGGAGCCGCTCAGTGCCAGCACCATGGAGAGCAACTCGAAGCAGTAGGCGTCCGAGGAGGCGTCGTCGTCGCTGGGCTGCGAGTTGGCGTTTTCCTTGCTGGAGATGGCATGCTCCCATTCCTCACGCACACGGGTCGCCTCCATGCGAATGGCCTGGACTATGTGGGCGCACACCTGGAAGGGGGAAGGGAGAGGAAAGCGAAAGAGGGATATGAAGTCAATTTCAAGTGTTAAGATAACATGGAGAGGGTAAGCAAAGTCAGGGGCTTGAACCCGGTCCCTCAAAGCCTGCTACTGAGGATTATTGTAGCCAGAGATCACATTGTATTGTAGTTTTATATTGTAGTTAATTGCACTATATTGGCCAGGTATTCCATAGGTTGTCAGGTAAGAGACTACTGACCTGTTTCTGCAGGTTGGTCAGCTTGCTCCGGCTGAAAATTATGCCCACCATGTGTTCCTTCAGGTCTGCATCTGAAGGCGCCTGATGACAGGTAAACAATAACATGTAAACAACAATATTTATCATCTTAATTTGCTAAAAAGTTATAGTGTGAAATAGGGGGGGTGAGTGAAAAAGGTTGGGAACCCCTGGTATACAGTACGACCCCTGACCTTATCCTCTCCCTCTGGTGATGACAGCAGGTTCTTCTCCTCCTGTTCAGGGGTGGGCTCAGCATCTCCGCAGATCAGCTTCCCAAACACCTACACACACCCCAAAGGTAAAACTTTAACCTAGCCAATTCTCTTAGATCTAAAGTGAACATTTTGACCCCATAGTGTGATTGACAGTTGAACCGACCTGTGAGGTAATGAGGCGGAATACGCGGAGTGTCTCGGCCTCGCAGTTCTTCTGTTGGGCCACACTGGCCGAGATCTGCCCCGCAATCTTGATGCTCTCGCCCTCCTTCCAGCCCAGCACCTTGACCTGGCGCACCCGCAGCGTGTTCTCGGGCCCCTTCAGCTCCATCTTGATCACATGGTGGTCTCCCCCAGGAACCTCGCTGGTCACCCAGCCCATGTGACGAGAGTCGAGGTCGATCTGGAGAGAGGTGGGGAGAAGGGATTGGTGAGTGAAGGTTGTGTTGACACCGAGGTGAATCAAAATGTTTAGTACTGCTTTTCCTTTGTTCCTTCTTTTGAAAACAGATTTTATAAATTACTATATACACATTGTACAGAAGGGCTTTAATTGCTGTAAGTTTGCCATATCCTGTAGTATAGTGGTTAGCGATATTAGGCTGTTTCTCACTTATATTCCCAAATAGTAGAGGCATTATTTGAGTCCTTTCCTTATTTACACAACATACCCAATCAGATGCCTAGGGCTGGTCTGGCGGGTAAAGCCATGGCCTGCCGCACATATGTGTTAATGTGTTGTGAATATATTGTAATGTTTTTAAAATTGTATAAGTGCCTTAATTTTGCTGGAGCCCAGGAAGCTAATGGGGTTCCATAATAAATACAAATACTTTTTCTGTGTGTGTTACCGTGGGTATGAATCCAACTGCTCCTATGTCTGTGACCCATTCAATGCATCTCTCTCCTTCACGTTCATAACTTGGGGGATTTTTGAAAGTATTTTTTTTTAAATTACAGAAATAAGAGGCCAAACCTGTTTGATTCTGCAGAGGTCCTCCACGGCTTTGCCACACAGGAACGTCACGGAGGTGACTTTGTTCTGTGAAGTGAGATAGAGAAGAGCGGCTTTAAAGAAAAACAGATTAATCTTAGATTGTGGCATCTGATTAATTCGATTTTGGAGAATTATGTCCCTTTCAGCCCTCCCTACTCACCCCGATGTCGCGGGAATTGTCCACGTGCACGGTGACGTAGGAGGCGTTGATGCCCTTGACGCAGCTGATGGTGATGCTCTTGGTCTTGTTCTTGTCCTCATCTCCCGACTCCCAAAAGGTCTCGGTGGAGCCGTCCGTTAGGCTGCCAATCATGGCAGGACGGCTGGACGTCTTGATGTCCACCAAGATGGTCAGGTCCTTCAGACTGGTCACCAGGCACAGCTCCTGGAAGGTCAAATGATGTTCAACACCTCCCAGCTATATAGATAAATAAGATTTATTGGACAAAAATAGAAATTAACATTTCAGCCACACACGTGGATACAATGCATTTAAAACCATAGAGGATAACAGAAAAGGTTTTACAATTTAGCTAGCAATCGTAAATGTTTTTATTTCAGCCACACACAAGTGGATACAACGCATTTAAAATCAAAAAGTTTTACAATGTATTTACTCCTAAACCTAGTCCCACAAAAAAAGTTATAATTTTATCAATAAAGAAGGTCCAGGGTCATGTTCATTAGGCACTAAACGGAAGAAAGCAGACTGAAAACAGGAGGGAATACCTGGACTTAAGAAATAAGATTTTCTTTTGTTGCATTCCCTAATGAACACGACTCAGGTATCTATTGTGTTTGTCTTGGMTCTCAGACAGCATTTGTGGTACCTGACTCACCTAGTATCTTCTTCACCTGCTTCCATAAGGTCGAGCTAGCCACCACAAAACGTCATGGGCCAGTTTCCCAGATCCAGTCCTGGTTTAAAAATCATTCTCAAAGGAGATTCCCTATTTGAATAACTTCTTAGTCCACTACTAGGCTTAATATGGGTCCGGGAAAACGGCCCTATGAGTGTGGCTCTCCTATTGGATTCTGTCTCACCTGGCTCATGGCCTCGTAGCCAGACTGCACACTGATGTTGAAGCTCTCCTCGCTGTCGCCGTCGTCCGACTTGGACAGGATGTTGTTGATGTGGTGGAACACGTTGCTCTGGTGCAGGAACTGGTGGTCTGACTGTTTGAACTTCAGACTCCAACACCTGATAGAAAGGAGGGGGACACACTCCGACGTCAGCGGTGAGATCACGCTCTCACATTGATCAGTACACAGTGGTAGCTAAGTTGGTTGGAGGATGGAGCAAACGGAGCAGCTGCACCACCACTTTCAAATAAATATATTTTTTGCAACCCCACTTTATTACTAGAAAATTATCAATTTGTAATTTTCATTGATTAGTAATGTTTTGAACTAGTCTGTATTAAAATATTTTAGAATTAAGATTGCATTTTGCACCCCCAACCCCGGTTGCCTCAAGTTGAATGGTTTTGACCACTAAAGTTTTGCATCACTTCCGCGACACACTGTTTTGGTTCAGTGCAGTTAATAGAATGTGCTAGTTACACTGCTGGTGTGAAAATGAAAAAGAACCTGCAAAGGAAAATTGTTTATTTATTTTATTGTGCTGTTGTTACATTTGTATTGTTGTTTCATGTCCGATGCACTCAGGGTGTTAAATATAATTTCACTTTGCCTGTAAGAACCAAATACATTTTTTTTTTACAAAGTGCTTTTTACATCAGCAGATGTCACAAAGTGTTATACAGAAACCCAGCCTAAAACCCCAAACAGCAAGCAATGCAGATGTAGAAGCACGGTGGATAGGAACAACTCCTAGGCAGGAAGGCAGGAACCTAGGAAGAAACCTATAGTGAGGAACCAGGCTCTGAGGGGTGGCCAGTCCTCTTCTGGCAAAGCAGGGTGGAGATTATAAGAGTACATGGCCATTAAGGCCATGATGTACACGGGCATGTCTGATTAGGCTTTGCTGTGTCGCAGCCTCTGGACTGAGTAGCCTTATCTTCCATCAGCCAATTCATGTTAGGTAGCTCGTGGCCTGTCAATGAGTAGCTCGCAAGTAGATACGAAGAAATAATCAGTAGGCCTAATATTACATTATTAAATCTAGGGGTGTAATGGTACTCTTATTGTACCAAACTGTTCGGTACGGGGAGCTCGGTTTGCACTGTGAACTCGAATGAAAGAATATTAAAAAAACACTATGCCTGCATTGTATGCCTCTTGAGTAAATCTGACCTGTAAAAACCATTTCAGGCTATTCCGTTAAACAACTAGAGCCTATGCACACATTGTAATCAAAACTCAAATCTTAATTGGCGCATTTCAAACGGACCGTTTGTGAGGCGCAGCCGGGAACTAGTTCTGTACGATGACGAGTGGGTGGGGTCATTTCACCAGGAGAATCCTCCATCATCGTAAAACCCTCTCATTTTCTCTCATCTTAAAAAGGCACGATTCTCAAGGTAGGCTTCAGTGGAATGGTGTGTGGTTATAAGAACCGAAACGCAATCACATTATGTACGCAGTGCTGTACTTTGTTTCTATCCATCAAATTAGGCTTACACAGAAACAAATTACGCAGAACGAATATGAATAGCTCGCAAGACCGTTTATTTTTATGAAGAAGCTCTTTTGAAATAAATGCTTGGAGTCCCCTGCTCTAGCCCAAACTGTTCAAATATGACCCATATCACTGGAGCTATAGTTTATTATTTTAATTGCAGATTCAGGGTGAAATGTATGCCAATTATTATTTTCAAAATTCCTTCAAATTGGTTGTTGACCATTGCTAGACAACCATTTTCAGGTCTTGCCATAGATTTTCAAGTAGATTTAAGTTAAAACTGTAACTCGGCCAGTCAGGAACATACACCGTCTTATTGGTAAGCAACTCCAGTGTAGATATGTTAAATAAAGGTTAAACAAAAATAAATAACAATATGGCCTTATGTTTTAGGTTATTGTCCTGCAGAAAGATCTTGTGGAATTCATCTTTGAATTGATGGTGCCGGAGGAGGAGATGGCTGCTGTTTTACGGGCTCCTAACCAATTGTGTGTGTGTTTTTTCCCCTTATTTGTAATTTATTTTGTACACAATGTTTCTGCCTCCGTCTCTTTACGACCGAAAATAGCTTCTGGATATCAGGACAGCGATTACTCACCTCATTCTGGAAGAAGATTTTTTTTCTCTAATGAGTCGGATGCTTCAGACACCCCACAAGGCCCAAATCCCCGTCATTCACATGAAGAAGAGACGGAGATATCGGGGACGTAGGTCGGGGTGCCTTGTAAGGATCCGACGGCGAGTGAGTAACCCCTCTCTACCATCAGTCCTAATAGCCAACGTGCAATCATTGGATTACAAAATGGATGAGCTCCAATCAAGACTATCCTACCAAAGGGACATTAAAAACTGTAATATCTTATGTTTCACCGAGTCGTGGCTGAACGACGACATGGATAGCATATAGCTGGCTGGGTGTTCGGTCTATTAGCAAGAAAGACAGCTGGTGTACGAAATCCAATATTAAGGAAGTATCTAGGTTGTGCTCGCCTGAGGTAGATTATTTCATGATAAGGTGTTAAACACACTATTTACCAAGAAATGTTTCATCTATATTTTTCATAGCAGTCTATTTACCACCACGAACCGATGTCGGCACTTAGACGGCACTCAACGAGCTGTATAAGGCCATAAACAAACAAGAAAATGTTCATCCAGAGGCGGCGCTCCTAGTGGCCGGGGACTTTAATGCAGGGAAACTTAAATCTGTTTTTACCTAATTTCTACCAGCATGTTAAATGTGCAAGCAGAGGAAAGGAAACACTAGACTACCTTTACTCCACACAGAGACGCAAATTGGAGTACATACAGTGGTTCCTCCTTTAAAAGTTGCGCCATACTGCGGCACACCTTGCGTGCTGCTGCAGCATTCTGTGGCACGTCAGTTAATTGTCAGACATTTTTTCTGTTACTGCAAGTTATTGCTAGTTTGACCACCAGAGGGGATATTTGAGAAGCATTTGATAGTATTCCGTATTGGCATTACCAGAGAATTTAAAACCTTTTTATAATAACATAGTATATGGGATTGATTTGAAGAAATTTGGCTTAATAAATTTGTTCAATATTATGGTGTTTCTATTCAGAGAAAAACGAAAACCATTAGGATGGAATCGAAAATATGGCGCTGTACAACGTGATGGTCGGGAGTAGGATACAGGATTGGAGGATTCTAAATTGTTAGCCTTCATTAGACAACTTTGTTCCAATATTTCTGTAAATCAGTGATATTTATTCCCATAGAAATTCGCTATGGATCCATAACTAAATCAACATGAGTATTTTTTATCATTAAATGTGTTTATTTGTTTATTAGGCTACTGTGCAGTCTACAATACATGGGAAAGTGCCTAATTCCTTACATATGGGAGAGCAGGCCATGTGTCTGTACTTCAGACTGCAGGGCACGCGGAAGACCGGTGTTATTTCATAGTTGTGATTATTCTACAATGTAGAAAATAGTAAAAATAAAGAAAAATACTGGAATGAGTAGCTGTGTCCAACATTTTGACTGGGACTTGACTGGAACCACTTGATATGATTGGTCATATAAAAACCTTGGGACCCAAATGCGTAATGAGCGCTCTAACTCCCCCGTGTGGTGCTCTGGCGCAATGAAGTCGTGACGCTGGGTACCTCTAAGTCTAAGCTTGCAACGTTTAAAGGAAGAACCACAGTAGCTCTCCCTATCCCTCCATTTGGCAAATCTGACCATAACTCTATCCTCCGGATAGCTACAGGACTGTTTTGCTAGCACAGACTGAAATATGTTCCCGGGAATCTTCCGTTGGCATTGAGGAGTACACCACATCAGTCACTGGATTCATCAATAAGTGCAGTTTACATACACTCAATTAGTATTTGGTAGTATTGCCTTTAAATTGTTTAACTTGGGTCAAACGTTACGGGTAGCCTTCCACAAGCTTCCCACAATAAGTTGGGTGAATTTTGGCCAATTCCTCCTGACAGAGCTGGTGTAACTGAGTCAGGTTTGTAGGCCTCCTTGCTCGCACACACTTTTCCAGTTCTGCCCACACATTTTCTATAGGATTGAGGTCAGGGCTTTGTAATGGCCACTCCAATACCTTGACGTTGTTGTCCTTAAGCCATTTTGCCACAACTTTGGAAGTATGCTTGGGGTCATTGTCCATTTGGAAGACCCACTTGCGACCCATCTTTAACTTCCTGACTGATGTCTTGAGATGTTGCTTCAATATATGCACATAACTTTCCTACCTCATAATGCCATCTATTTTGTGAAGTGCACTAGTCCCTCCAGCAGCAAAGCAGCCCCACAACATGATGTTGCCAACCCCGTACTTCATGGTTGGGATGGTAATCTTCGGCTTGCAAGCCTCGCCCTTTTTCCTCCAAACATAACGATGGTCATTATGGCCAAACAGTTATATTTTTGTTTCATCAGACCAGAGGACTTTCTCCAAAAAGTATGATCTTTGACCCCATGTGCAGTTACAAACCATAGTCTGGCTTTTTTATGGCGGTTTTGGAGCAGTGACTTCTTCCTTGCTGAGAGCCCTTTCAGATTATGTCGATATACGACTCGTTTTACTGTGGATATAGATACTTTTGTACCTGTTTCCTCCAGCATCTTCACAAGGTCCTTTGCTGTTGTTCGGGGATTGATTTGCACTTCGCATCAAAGTACATTCATCTCTAGGAGACAGAACGCGTCTCCTTCCTGAGCGGTATGACGGATGCATGGTCCCATGGTGTTTATACTTGCGTACTATTGTTTGTACAGATGAACATGGTACCTTCAGGCATTTGGAAATTGCTCCCAAGGATGAACCAGACTTGTGGAGGTCTTTTTTTTTTTTTTTGTGAGGTCTTGGCTGATTTATTTTGATTTTCCCATGATGTCAAGCAAAGAGGCACTGAGTTTGAAGGTAGGTCTTGAAATACAAGCACAGGTACACCTCCAATTGACTCAAATTATGTCAATTCGCCTTTCAGAAGCTTCTAAAGCCATGACATAATTTTCTGGAATTTTCCAAGCAGTTTAAAATATATATCTTTCATCTTAATGCAAGATAATATGCTCTGTTCCAAGTGTATGGTTAAAATTATTTAGCTGAAGGCAGGTTTGAGTTTAAAGCGGAGGTGAACTTTGAGTAACAGGGCCACCGTACCTGAGGGCCATCTGCTGCAGGGAGCTGCCACTAGGAAGTGACATCATGAGGTCAGAGATGGTCTGGAGGAGGCGGTGGAAGGTGTGTGGGAGGGGGTGGGCGGCCTCCCCGGCGATCACAATGTCAGACAGCGGGTGCTCACACACTCCAAGGTCCCTCTCCTGTGTGTACGAAGAAAACAGAATTGAAAAGTGTATAAAAACACACATATTAAGGATGCAATGACTTCAGACATACATTGACATTGTCTGAATATAGAAAATGTTTGTACATCAAATAAAAATGTTTATGTATCCAGGTTTGTCTCATTGGGATAATCTAATTTGGAAGAGACCTGTTTCGCAAGAGACAATGCCCCCCCCCCCCCCCCATGTCCTGGATTCTTAATCAATCAAATTTATTTATAAAGCCCTTCTTACATCAGCTGATGTCACAAAGTGCTGTACAGAAACCCAGCCTAAAACCCCAAACAATGCAGGTGTAGAAGCACGGTGGTTAGGAAAAACTCCCTAGAAAGGCCAAAACCTAGGAAGAAACCTAGAGAGGAACCAGGCTATGAGGGGTGGCCAGTCCTCTTCTGGCTGTGCCGGGTGGAGATTATACCAGAACATGGCCAAGATGTTCAAATGTTCATAGATGACCAGCATGGTCAAATAATAATAATCAAACATCACCTGCTCCATCACAATTTCCTTGTTCCCATGGGCTTTATTTTCATCCTCCTCCTCTTCCTCGGGTTCAAATGGTGACGGGGTGAGGGAGGCGACAAAGTGCCACAGGATGTCGTGCAGCGAAGTGGTCTGGATCACGTTACACAGCAGCCAGTTGAATGCCTGAGGGGGAGATGGGTTAGACGGTGGCTCAGTCCTTTTCATTTTACAACAAAAACCTGAAAAGTATTAATTTATTGCATATAAAAGTAACAAAAACCAACGATGTATAACGTTGACAAAAGTTATTGGTTTGAAAATCACCAGATCACATTAGATTAAGGACAGAGAGGGGAGAGCGATACAATTTAGGAAAAAGGTACAGTGCTTTTCAAACCACTAACCTAACCTTAACCTAATCTTAACCCTAGTACTACTACTTCAGAAAAATAAACATTTTAATCAGTTTATCATCTCAGATATTGCCTACACTTTTGTCCTTTCTAACACCTCAAAGAGGATGTTAGCCAATAGGCTAATCACAGTAGCATTTGACATTACACAGCTAACTGTTTAATTGTGCTATACAACTGCAAATGCCCAGCTAGAGTAAGCATGATACATTTTCCTATGGGAAATACTTAATGTACACCATCATGTGTACATTAAGAGTATCTTTGACAGACGTACCTCCATGGCGAAGACCCTGCAGGCAGACTTGCGGAGGGCATGCTTCATGGCCACCTCCAGACCCTCCAGGTCGTGGTGCTGGATGACGAAGGCCAGGACAGGCCACTGGAAGTTCCTCTCGCCCTTACTGAGGGATCCATGGGCCGAGATGAGACGGGACAGTTCCGGGGACGGGTGGCGCAACAGAGAGGAACCCACTTCTGGAGGGTAGGACAGTGTTACAATTAAGTGATAATGCCCAAGAAGCTGGTGTTTGGAGGATATATTGGCATGGGGCCCGAGATGAAGTCTTTGAGGGCATTATCACTTTCATACAACAGGTCACCAGAAAGTTGTGGAATAGACACCGGCTGGAATGCGTTTTTTTACCAATCATCATTCAGGATTAGACCCACCAATTGTATAAATATGATATAAATAATAAAACAATAAATACGGTATTACAAATGTCATGATGATTGGTAACACTTAGTAATTTGCTGACATTTACAAATATATAATCCTATGAAAACCAAAAAAAGAGTTACACTTCAATGTCTTTATCATGTAATGACCATTACCATAATCATTATAATCATTTTGTAGTAAACACCAGGTACATGAGTTAATGGTGAAGTGTAGAATAACTTTTGTCTGCACCCAAAACCCTTAGTTTAATGGACTATACTAGTAAATAGGATCACATTCCTCTGGTTTAGTGGTTCAGGGGAAGGTTTACCCACCTGCATCCCCACTGTGGACTCTGCGTCTGGGCACGGCTTTGTCCCTGGCCGGGGAGGCCGAATGCTGCTTGTCGTACTCAGAGGCCACCACAGAGTAGGACCTCTGGAACACCGTCCGCTTGGACAAGTCACTGTCTGTGATTGGGCTGGTCTCCAGACTGCAAGAGATACAACAAAGAAATGTTGACCATCTGTTTATGTCATACATGACACATAAATACAACACACACACACTCACACCACACTGGAACGAGTCTCTTTCACACACACACACACAGATATGACACACGCTACAACCACATACAACACACACATAGACATAATCACAGTCTGCTCATCTCTACTCTCAAAAAGAGTGTGTTACCTGGGGGGCATGGACTTCATGTTGCTCTCGGGCTCCTCGAACACGTTGGGGCAAGCGTCGGGGGTGACTGAGATGTAGGGCGCAGGGACAGATGTGGAGCGCAGGTACCTCATCTCGTCCTGGAACAGGTTGTCATCTGTGTACCCACCAAAGTTCTCTGTGTGTTGCCTGGAAGAGAGGAGACATGTTTACGTACATGTATCATATGTAGTTCAAAGATTTAGTGTTTAGGTTATGTGGATGCCACCTCCTAGCAAATAAATGTTAAGAATTCCATGATGGTTTTCACTGTGTAACATGTTCACAGGATATAGGTAAGATACTACACACACAAAATGTATGATCATCATCGCTTGAATTAAAGTGGCCACAGCGCTTCAAGTGTAATGCTGTCCCAAAGGGCATAAAACTAAAAGAGGAGGAGACTGTTTAGGTAGCACAAATATAAGGAAATCACCTTTAATTTTTCCCCTCCCAGTCTCTCCAGTCCTTTTCATTTTGATCATCACAATAGATATCCATCATTTACCTGGCCAGCGTCTGCAGGTAGAGGCAGCCGATCTTGTTGGGCATCTCGTCCGAGACGCCCTCCTTGAGGCTGGGCAGTGTGGAGTGGAGCGGGCGAGGCGGGTGGTGGCACAGAAGGCTGGGCTCAGCAGCACTGCTTAAGGACAGCAGGAACAGGGCGTTGGCACGGATCACCTGGTGGGCCTCCATGGTGGGAAGCGCCCGCGGCGTCTTCACCTGCAGGGGCTTCTTCCTCGACTGCTTCACCTGGATGGGTAGGGAGGGTGGTTAGAGGTCATGGGTGGGTTAGAGGGGAAAGCAGGTAGCCTAGCAGCTAAGGGCATTGGGCCAGTAACCATAAGGTTACTTAGCAAGGCACTTAACCTTAATTGCTACTGTAAATCGCTCTGGATAAGAGCTTCTGCTAAATGAATAAAATGTAGAGTTAAAATTTGTGGTAATATTTGTAGGTAGAGGGCTGCGGGTCCCTAGAGAGATCATTGCGGCGCTGTCTGCCCTTTTCATGCTTCTGTTGGAAGTGTGCGGTCAGATCAGACAACTTTGGGATAAAAATATTTTTTGTTGTCCCACAGATTATTTGGAAACGGTCATCTTTCTGCACTTTATGGGTTAGCTTACCTATTGTATTAAAAAGCACATCTTTGTCGCATTATTCACACACTCAGAATTCGCTGCTTCAAGTTAAGTAGCCTACCTCGCCTATCCTAGTTGGGTGTGCGAGATCAAGTGCGCCTAGTATAGGTGTGGTCTCAATGAAATAGAGTAGGCTGCCTATGCATGGGTGTCGAAGCACGGGGCAGTTATCTTTCCAAGGAAATATACCTCCTAAATATGATTAAGCTATAGTTCACTACATCGCCTATAAATAAATATTGATCAATCATATTTGTGACCCGTTTCAGGAAACTAGTCGAACGTCGCGGGTCACTACTTCACAGGAGAACCATTTGAACGTAAACTTTTTTAAATAAATGTTTTTATCAAAATGCGTTTGCAAGAAATGCCTTCTCGAACATGAACTTTCATGTGCCTTAATAACAAACTTGCATGCCATCTGTAAATACGAATAAAATTGTTAAATTACGAGCCTAGTTTTCTCCAAAAAAGTCAGCAACCTTCCCACTAGCCATGATTGGTTGAGATAATGAGTGGGCTGGACATGCTGAGAGATGAGCATGCTTCTGTCTATTTGAGCTTGTCAGTATGTGTTGGTAATCCTGTCTAACGCTGCTTTTTTTAATGTATCGTGTATTAAAGTGTTGCTCTCCACTTTTTGGAGGACTGAGTTTTGAAATCAGTGGAATTAGAGTATAATAGCTAAGGAGATGGAGAAAACACCTGTCTCCGGATTACATCTTCAAACTAAGGGCAACCATGGAATCCGACAGGAGACGCATCCAACCATGAATGATGTATACAGGTAAGAGAGTCTAGCTAGCTACATTTTCAGATATTAAGAATTCCTCATTTTGATAGAAAGGGCCATTGCTTGGCTCGCTATAGCCTAATGTTAGCTAGCTAACATTGAACCTGGTTGGTTAGCTACCTGCAGATTCATGCAGGGTAGTAACGTCATGAGTGGTGATTATGGTTGATTGTTTACCTAGCAAGTATGCTAACGTTAGCTGGCTGGCTCGCTAGCTAATGTTAAGTATATGACCTTATTATTCATACCTCAGAGCCATTTGCTGAGCTAGCTATAGCCTAGTGTTAGCTAGCTAACATTGAGCCTGGTTGGTTAGCTACCTGCTCTGATAAAGTAGGCTATAAAAAATTGCTCAAAAGAAAGTGCAAGTCTCTCCAACTCAGCTCTCTTTAAACTACATCTAGCCTATTCACTGATATAGCCCAGTAATATAATGGGCCACGTGAGAATCTCTGGTGATTAAACCTATTTCTTAGGTTATTTTTGCCCATTTTGAAATGTCCTATAGGGCAGAAAACTGCTGCGACCATGGCTGGTAAGTGAGCTGCATCGTTACATATGACTAAAATAACAGGGACTACGGTTGGGTTCGGGACAAGTTCTTGCAGTAGCAGGTGGGAGTCGGACAGAAAGCCAGCGGGTGTCGGCGGGTGCGGTATGAAATGCTGCGGGTGCAGGCGGGATGAATAAATCAGTCCCGGGCAGACCTCTACTTGTAGGAATAATGCATTATGATGCAGTTATAATATATTGTAAGACTGTCACAAGCATGTTACCAAGGCTGTTTATGAAAGTACATGGTTGCGAAAGGTTATCCTCTGAACTGTGACTAATACAGTGAGAAATTAGTATATTGAGCATAATATGTTGTTAAATCCTGACCGTTAACTATCCAAGTATCCATGTTAAGTTTCCATTTGAACTTGAAGAATTTAATGTGTAAAGATACAGTACAAAACAACAATTGATTGAAGCATCGAGAGGTACAGTACCTTTTCCCTGGCTGCAGTCTGCTTCTCTCTTAGGTACTTCTCCCTGCAACGGTCACACACCAGGTACCAGGTGCTTCCTCCGATCCCGCCGTCTCCACAGTTTCCCGCCCAGCCCCCACAGAAGTGGCCAATGCTGTTATATCCCTGGCCTCCCGCATAGCGACCACAACCTGCCCAAAACAAATCAACAAATTAAGCTAAAATCCACCAACTTAAATAGAACATATTAATATACATGTATCTCTATGCTAAGATCATATTGAGTAGTGTTGCCATATTAGCAGATACAGTGCAAATGGTTCAATGGGGGTAGCCACCAGCCGCCTCAGTATGTAGACATGTACTGCTTTAAAGCGTTGTTTTTCATCCACAAATGTAATAAACAAAATATAGCCTTTCAAAGGACTTAAAAGTCTGACTTTTATGTGTGTGTGTGTATTTCTAACAGTATGGAATAAAAGCAAACCCAACATTGTTGATCTTACCTGGGTGGGCCTGCCTCATGTGGTAGGTGACAGGGTAGGGGTGCGACTCCCCACACAGCTCACAGATGGTGTCCTTCTCCGGTCCCCCCATGACCAGCTGGGCCATCTCCCCAAACAGGTTCCCCCTGGGGCGCACCTCCGCCTTATCTCTTTTCTTTTTCTCCTTCTTGGACTTCTTAGTGTCCTTCTCGTTCTCCTTTTTCTTCAGGATGGCGCTGGAGCCCGGGCTGGGGAAAATCATGTTTTGGGTGGCTGCCTTGATGGTTGCCATTGAGATGTCCTCCCAGAATGCAACGAGGTGCTGGAGGGTGAGCGGCAGGATGGACTTAGCCCTCATGGCAGGGTGAGAGGCCACCTCGAAGGAGACGTGCTCCCCCTTGCCATCCTCACACTTTTCGGGCAGCGGAGGCTCTTTGAGCATTGACAGGACCTTGTTCTTGTTGATGCTGCCCATCTTGGAGATGTCTGGCCCGTGCGGGGAGATGTTGAACATATTGAGGGCCGAGGATATCTCCAGTGAGTGGCGGTTCTTCAGCTTGCTTTCCTTCTCCTCTTGGCCGCCCTGGCCACCCAGCGAGCTGCGGATGGGCGCGTGCTCCTTGGTCCGCTCTGGGTTGAACTTGAGGAACGAGGAACAGGCCATGGCGTCGTGGACGATACCCTCGTGCCAGAGGAACGCGGCGAAGACCGCCCGGGCACACTCTGCAACTGAGGGTGACATGGCCTGCTTGGCGGGCTCGGCGACCCTCGACGAGCTCTCGCCCTTGAAGAGTGGGCCCGACTTGTCCTTCTTGGGGCGAACGTGTCGGCTGGAGGTCTTGCGGCTGACTTTGGGCGACAAGCGGCTGCTCTCCAGCTCCTCCTTCACGGGTGCCTTGCCGATGCTGAAGTGCACCTTTGAGGAGCCCTCTTCTGCATTGCTCACCTCCACGTTTTCGTTGTTTCCCTCATCATCATTGGAAAGAAGAGCACTAGACGTACACACCTCCACCACCTCGCTGTGGAGGTTCTCCTGGGTCACATGGGGCGACGGGGTGCGGTTCTCCGCGTTCCTATCTCCTCCTTTGCTGCTCCCGTCCTTGGGTGGTAGTTTGGGTTTGGGAGAGGTGGACCTTCCCCTTAGGGGCTCCGAGGTGAGAGGGACCTTCTTCTTCCTCAGGGTGTCCGGGTCCAGGGTGTACGAGTCCGACTTGGACCTTTCTCTGGGCGGGTCCAGCCGAGCCTTGGAGGGGCTGACATTGGGAGGGAGGTTCTGGTCATGGGGTTGGTTCTTGTCTGGTGGCATGTTCTTGTCAATTGGTTGGTTCTTGTCTTGTGGCATATTCTTGTCAATTGGTTGGTTCTTGTCCTGAGCAAAGTTCTTGTCGTGCTGGGTGGAGGAGGAGCGGGGTGAGGAGGTGCTGGAGGGGCTAGACCTCCCCGAGGTGGAGGAAAGGCCCTTCTGTTTGGGCGAGGTGGAGCGGGAGCCAGGGTTAGGCGACTCGGCGCGCAGCCCGGAGGAGTTACGATCACGCCCGTCGGCCTTCAGTGCCTGCAGGGTGTTGTGGTTGGGCGAGTGGGAGCGGCTATGGGAGTCCGACCGCAGCTTGGCAGTGTCCGACCGCAGGATCAGTGCCTCGCTGGCCGGCGGATCTTTGCTTTTGGACTGTTCCGAGGCGCGACTGCCGCGCCCCTCCTGTTTTGGAGAGCGACTTTCCAGTCGTTGTTTGGTGGCCGGGGACATGGGACGCGCCCCTAAGTTACCTAGTAACCAGCCACAACATAGAAACAGTTATACTACAATTAAGAGGATTACTGTAAAAGGCAGCACATCTGAGTACAATACTCAACATCTAAGGGTCAAAACAAAATGGATTATGAAAGGGAAGAACAATGGGGGGGGAGAAGAGAAACAACAGTAGAAGTCTGGACATTAACATTTTTTTTTACATGTTAAAACATAAAAATGAAATCATTATTTTTGAGTCAATAAGAAACCTCTTTCTTAGACTGTGGAAAGTTGTGGACCAATACATGTTAGTAAAGTGACAGCATTAGAGCAGAGGACATAGATCATTCTAGAAGAGCCTTCAATGGCCTTGACATAGTAACTTTCCCAAAGTATATGAATCTATCTATGCATGTCTGAAGGCCACTTACACAGACAGAGGTAGCTAATGGATCATGGTGCAACTGATGAGAAGCCCATGCAGCCCAGCACTGTGCCCTAGAATAGGTTATGTAAACTCAGCAAAAAAAGAAACGTCCCATTTAAGACCCTGTCTTGCAAAGATAATTAGTACAAATCCAAATAACTTCACAGATCTTCATTGTAAAGGGTTTATACACTGTTTCCCATGCTTGTTCAATGAACATACAAAAAATTATGAACACGCACCTGTGGAACGGTCATTAAGACACTAACAGCTTACAGACAGTAGGCAATTAAGGTCACAGTTATGAAAACTTAGGACACTAAAGAGGCAGTTTCTACTGACTCTGAAAAACACAAAAAGAGAGATGCCCAGGGTCCCTGCTCATCTGCGTGAACGTACCTTAGGCATGCTGCAAGGAAGCATGAGGTCAGCAGATGTGGCCAGGGCAATAAATTGCAATGTCCGTACTGTGAGACGCCTAAGACAGCGCTACAGGGAGACAGGACAGACAGCTGATCGTCCTCACAGTGGCAGACCACGTGTAACAACACCTGCACAGGATCGGTACATCCGAACATCACATCTGCGGGACAGGTACAGGATGGCAAAAACAACTGCCCGAGTTACACAAGGAACGCACAATCCTCCATCAGTGCTCAGACTGCCAGCAATAGGCTGAGAGGCTGAACTGAGAGCTTGTAGTCCTGTTGTAAGGCAGGTCCTCACCAGACATCACCGGCAACAACGTCGCCTATGGGCACAATCCCACCGTCGCTGGACCAGACAGGACTGGCAAAAAGTGCTCTTCACTGACGAGTCGCAGTATTGTCTCACCAGGGGTGATGGTCGAATTCGCATTTATCGTCGAAGGAATGAGCGTTACACCGAGGCCTGTACTCTGGAGCGGGATCGATTTGGAGGTGGAGGGTCCGTCATGGTCTGGGTGTGGTCACAGCATCATGGGACTGAGCTTGTTGTCATTGCAGGCAATCTCAACGCGGTGCATTACAGGGAAGACATCCTCCTCCCTCATGTGGTACCCTTCCTGCAGGCTCATCCTGACATGACCCTCCAGCATGACAATGCCACCAGCCATACTGCTCGTTCTGTGCATGATTTCCTGCAAGACAGGAATGTCAGTGTTCTGCCATGGCCAGCGAAGAGCCCGGATCTCAATCCCATTGAGCATGTCTGGGACCTGTTGGATCGGAGGGTGAGGGCTAGGGCCATTCCCCCAGAAATGTCCGGGAACTTGCAGGTGCCTTGGTGGAAGAGTGGGCTAACTTCTCACAGCAAGAACTGGCAAATCTGATGCAGTTCATGAGGAGGAGATGCACTGCAGTACTTTCTGCAGCTGGTGGCCACACCAGATACTGACTGTTACTTTTGACCCCCCCCCTTTGTTCAGCGACACATTATTACATTTCTGTTAGTCACGTCTGTGGAACTTGTTCAGTTTATGTCTCGGTTGTTGAATCTTATGTTCATACAAATATTTACACATGTTAAGTTTGCTGAAAATAAACGCACTTGACAGTGAGAGGACGTTTCTTTTTTTGCTGAGTTTATTATTGGTCTTTAGAATGGATCCTGTCTAGGGACATTATTCCCACCCCTAACCTCTATGTGAATAAGCATCTCCCCTATTCCTTCTGATAATTGTAACTAGTGTTCAGTTCAGAGCAAATTACCTATTTACTTGTGTTTTACTCCTGATAATCATATGTATCCTGTTGTTCAGCATTAACGGACTCTGTAACGGATTCCCACATTTCAGTCTGAAGGAGGCATGCATTTTGTATGTTACCCACCCTTTTGCCTGAGAGCAAGAGATGAGAGTGCAGAACCATGCCCAGCCGCGGACACACTGCTTTTGTGCACACGCTCGTGAGAAGAAGCAAGGCTGCGTGATGAAGAACCATCTACAGCGGAAAACAGTGGTCGGTAAGCAAAACACAGGGAATGAATGCAGGGACACCCTCACAGAGAAAAGAAGCGTAGCGTGTACAGGTAAGTAGAGAGAACAGGTAAGGAAACACACCACACAGAGAAAGAGAAGGAGTGAGAGAAAGAAAGAGAGAGGTGGAGTGATGGAGGATGGCCATTGAGAGTGTAAAAAATATGGAGAGTCAGACCAACAGACATATGGAGAGCAGACAGCTATACGAGAACAGAGTAAGAGGGTAGTAAGAGATGCATGAACTAGGGCTGGGAAACATGAGTTTGAGCCAGGGGCTGAGAAAATGGAGTTAACGGAAACTAATTGATACATGTTATACTTTATTGAAACCTAATAGTTGGGAGCATATCCACTGTCCTGACCATGAGATTGTCTCTGATTTACACACCACCGGTGCTGTGAGTTAATGTTAGTCATATTGACACATTCTCAAGGCATTTAGTTTAGTGTATCTGCCCAGGACCTTTATTGAGATTCAGAAATGTAAAGAATGAAAGCATGTAGTAAACTAATACAGTAATAAGTACACTAAATGATGCTTCCTAAATTCATATGATGAATTACACTAAGGTAGTCTACATTTGCAATGGGAGCACTAAGCAGGAATGGGAACTGCAGAGCTGGTGTTTAAAAGTAGAATCAGTGATACGCGTCTACCAAGAGGAGCAGGGTGACTCCTGACACAAACAAAGACGAAGGCAGAGGTCTGCACTCGTCAACATTTGTTGTCAGGCACCTATTAAATTGCAGGAGATAGAAGCAAACCTATGTACAAATGCGCAAATGCAAGTATCTGTATGGGTGACGTCAAATGCAGCATTTTGCCTCACTCTCTTGACAATATCTCTGGGCAGACTGCTGCTCGTGATCACGTCATATCGCTGAGTCTCTGTTTAAATCAGGGATGAAGATGGATAAAGAACACTGATATATAAACAAAAAGCAAGCAGCTACATTACTAGGCAAGGTATTGTAAGCAGCAGTCAGAACTTAACAGCAATGTTAGGTTGTCTTCGGTCCCCCCTATCCCCCCAAAAAACAAAAATAAGCAAAACAAATACGCAAGTAAAGAAAATCACAAACAAAAGAGTGATAAGCTAAGGAGGAATTAAGATGGGACCAGGGAGCACCTGGGCAAGCAAGCGTCGACACTGTCATACAGACGGACCGACTTACTCGGAAGCTGTGGCTGCGGCTGAGACACTTGGGACCTGGGGCATTGTCCAAACACAAATGGGCTGTGGACAAGGGAGGAGGAGGGAGGTTGGGCGGCTTGCTCAAATACGGAGGAAGAGGAGGGAGGAGCGGCTGGAGGGAGGAAGGGCCCAGACTGAATGGCACTATTCAGTATGGCAGTCAACCTTTGGTCACCTGCAAATAACGGAAGAGAAGGGGAAGGGGGGACTACAGCTTAGCTTACACTATGGTCTTATAGGATTCCAAAAGGTGGGGTATAAATCAATCAATGAATCCATTAAACAGTAACCATTAAAATGTCCATTGATTTATCAATCATCTCCCACACAGGTAATGCCGGAGAGGTGGAAGGGGGTGGGGGTGTGTAGGGGGGTGAGGTGGGAGTTTCTGGATAGGAGGGGAGAAGGGGGTAAACTAAAGTGACATGGGGTAATGGGTGATGTCACAGGGTGGGGTTTTGGGACAGTAATGGCGATTGGCCGGGCCGGAGTTGTGTCACTTGGGACAAAGTGTGGAACCCAAACAGGGAAAATAACACTGTTCGTACTATATGTACTGTAGTATCGCTAAGGTAGAGTGCATCTGCTTTCTACCCAACAACATAGAAAACTCCTCTCCTTCAGTCATTTCCATATGGAAGAAGAGCATTATCTACATTTCCCTGAAAGATTTTAGGAGAAAAGTTCAGTGACTCAGTTTTGACTAATTCCAGGGAAAATGAAGTATCAAGTATACATAGGTCCATAGAGAGAGATCGTTTGCAAAACTTAAAATGGTACCAAGTAAATGGTAAGCAAGTTTTGAAAGTCCCCTTTATTCAGACCTATTCTACTGATTAATGTACCTTACATTTACCAGCTAAGAAGAAAACCTGAGATAAAATTGGATGAATTTTGGAGAGGAAAGTAGTCCAATGAGCCAGTAGGAAGCTGTGGGGGTTGATTCCGATTTGGCAGGACACCCCTTCACTTTGGGGGGGAACATGTGAACACTGGTGTTGGGAAGATATTCCAGGTCCCACCTGACCTGGCAGAAGCACACTAACTGGCCCATGCACACAGACTGAGACACATTATGACTAACATAGCAGTGATGTTAGGTATGACATACACACACTGTGAAACAATGAGACATGCAGAACAAAAAAATGGACAGAGTTAGTGTTTATTGACAGCCCCTGTGGCCTTGGAGGATCAACTTGATCCAGTATGGGGAAAGAGTGGCGTTGTGGGCACTACCCCGCTTTCTCATGCTTTTGAGTGCACCACTAACTGATACAATCTGTTTCCACTAGTATTGTTACATTACCCAAAAATGCTCGCCAGAAAATTTAGGACTCATCCTGACCAGCTAACGAAATTGAAGGGGTTGTACAAAATGATACCACCCTAGATATTGTGCTGTCTTAGCATATTGCATCCTTATTGGCCATATGCTAATGAGGGCCTGTGGAAATGTAGGGGTTCATGAGGAAAGCATCTCTCTTACGTGGCTTGTAATGTGACGCAACATCAAGCAATAAATGTGCCTTCATAAAGATACACCATTATTAGTTATTTTACTCAAGTCTGATTACGCGACACTGTGTGAGAAGTGGACAAGAACGAGTGGATTTACCAACAGAGTTCAGCTCACCGGGTTGAAAAGTTTTGGGAATAAAATCGAGGAGGCTAATGAGCAGCCACCAGCAGCAGTGGATGAAGGAAGCAGCCAGTCACTCGTGGAAGGTGCAGCGGGAAGGGTACAGATACTTGCGAATGAAGGCCTAAGTGCTACATTAAGCATACAGCCGCCGGAGCCGTTTGATTTTTCTAAGCCGCAGGAATGGATGGATTAGGAGGTTCGATCTCTTTTGTCAGGCGAGTAATCTTCACACATCTACCGAGGAGAACCAGGTAAACACTCATGTACTGTATGGGCGATGAAGCAGATGACGTTTTGGAGGTGTCTAAACCTAAACAAACTCGAGCAACAACAAAGTAAGAGATGGATTTCAAGCAGTCTTTATTGTGAAAAAGAACATGATCGATGAGAAAGCCCGCATTAACTTGCGGAGAGGATAAAAAGAAAGTGGATTATTTTGTCACAGCCCTAGCAGAGCATTGGAACTCTGGACTTTTGCATGATAAGCCAATTAGAGACAGGCTATCTGTTGGATTAGCAGACATGCGTCTGTCAGAACGGATGCAGCAAAGTCACCTGCAAGGTAACATAGTAACAACAAAAGAGGCATGCTCAGTGGATTGAGTTATGCAAAAAGGCAGCCAGTATTAGTGGAAACAAATATTCCAGCGTGAGAAAGCTAGCCACGGTAATGCTGATGACAAATAGCAGCCAGAGTGTCGAAACCGTGGCAAAAGCCCTGCACAGTGTGCAGCTAATGAAGTCGTGTGTGAAGTAGTGTGTGACCCTGTAAACAAGGTTCAAAAGGAGGATGATAGCATTTTCCTAGGAACAATAACAGCAGGAGGAGACCCATGGATGATTCAAGTGATGAACAGAAATGTGAAATTCAAAATAGACACTGGTGCCGATGTGACTTTTATCCCAGACAATGTGTTCAATCACATTATTGCAGGAACCAGCAACCACCTCTGCAAAAAAAATCAACAAAACCTCTGCTAAGATAAGAGCATCACAAGTGTAGTTCTACAAAAGGGAGAAAAGGTGACACTGTAGGATGTGTAGGTCATCAGAGATCTACACACAGCGTTACTAGGAAGACCAGCTATCACACAACGCTTGAGCTAGTTGATCGACTTGACAGCACTGATTGACAGACACTGAAAGAAAGCTTTCCAAAGCTGGTTTTGGCACAGTACAACAACTATATACCATCAAGCTGAAATCCTGCACAGAGCCCTACTCACTCCATGATGGATTCCTATGACATTGCTGCCAAAGGTCGAGAAAGAGCTAGAGAGCAGGCAAGGGTTCAAGGTTGTCACCAGAGTGGAGGAGCCCACGGACTGGTGCGCCGGCATGGTGGTTGTCCCAAGAAGAACAGAGACGTGCGGACATGCATCGATTTCACTTGTCTCAACGAGTCAGTGTTTAGAGAAAAATATACTTCCCACTGTCGAACAGACCCTTGGCTCACTAGCCGGGGCGAAGATCTTCAGCAAGCTTGATGCGAACATGTGCTTCTTGCAGATCCCGCTAGTGGAGGAGTCAGTTATGCTAACAACCTTCATCACGCCTTTCGGACGTTACTACTTCAACCGCCTGCTTTTCGGCATCGCTTCAGCAACTTAACACTTCCTGGACAGAATGGTGACAGAGGTCACTGAAGGGCTGGAAAGTGTGGTCTGTCACATGGATAACGTGTTAATCTGGGGCCAAACACATGAGGAGCATGATGCAAGACTTCATGCCACATTACAGATGATGGAAAAGGTGGGCTTAACTCTGAACATGGACAAATGTGACCTGTCAAAGCAGGATGTGAAGTTCCTGAGCCACATTATCTCGGACAAAGGAGTACAGCCCGACCGACAAAGACAGAGGCTGTCAAGGAGATGAGTTTCCCGAGGTATGGTGAACCAGCTAGGAAAGTTCATCCCTCAGCTGAAAAGGACAAACCTCTCAGAGACCTACTCTCAAAGAAAAACAACTGGTACCGAGGGGCCAACTAAGCCAGAGCCTTCAAAAAGCTGAAGGAGGAGCTGACATCCACACCCCTGTACGACACAAACAAAGAGATGTTTAAGCCGATACGTCTTCATATGGACTAGGAGTGCTGCTGTAGAAGAATAGCAAGGAATGGAGACCAGCTTTCTACGCTTCCCGGTCTCTCTCAAGGACCAAGCAGAGATGCAATTAAGTAGAAAAAAAAACAATGGGGCTGACATGGGCATATGGAAGATTCAGAGACTTTATCATTGGTCAACACTTTCAGCTGGAAACTGATCACAAACCTCTCCTGAGCCTTATGGGGAACCAACCCTTGGACACCCCCACAAATCCAGCGCTTCAGAATGAGACTTATTAGATACTCCTACACGATTGCTCATGTCCCTGGAAAGAGTCTGTGGACTGCAGACTCGCTGTCACATGCACCAGTCAAAAAAACTGCTGCAGAAAAGGAGCTCATGGAGAGCACAACTATCTATGTGGATGCCATCATGGAACAGCTTCCAGCGAGTGTTTCCTACATGCACAATCTGAGAAAACAACTCATAGCAGACAGTGTGTGCTCAAAAGTCATGACAATGTGTCAGGAAGGATGCTAAGGACCACTGAAACTATACTGGGCAGAACGTGCTTTTCTCACAGTGCACAACTGTTGAAAAGAACGAGACTTGTCATTCCATCAGCCTTACGAAATGATGTCCTCACCAAGCTGCACGAGGGTCATCAAGGTGTGGTCAAGTGCAGAGAAAGGCACAACAGGCTGTGTGGTTGCGTGGCCTCAGCCAGCAACTGAACAAACTTGTGCTTAATTGCAGGACATGCATCAAAGAGCGCACAAACCACACAGAACCACTTATACCATCACAACTTCCAGAGAGAGACCCTGGTAAAGACTGGGAGCTGACTTGTTCACTCTGAAAAGCGCCAACTACCAGCTAGTAGTGGACCACTTCTTAAGGTACAGTGCCTTGCAAAAGTATTCACCCCCCTTGGCATTTTTCCTATTTTGTTGCATTACAATCTGTAATTTAAAATGATTTGGATTTCATGTACTGGACACACAAAATAGTCCAAATTGGTGAAGTGAAATTTAAAAAATGACATGGTGTGTGCATATGTATTCACCCCCATTACTACGAAGCCCCTAAATAAGATCTGGTGCAACCAATTACCTTCAGAAGTCACATAATTAGTTAAATAAAGTCCACCTGTGTGCAATCCAAGTGTCAAATGATATACATACATATATATATATATATATATATACATACATACAGGCCCCAGAGTCTGCAACACCTCTAAGCAAGGGGCATCACCAAGCACACGGCACCATGAAGGCCAAGGACCTCTCCAAACAGGTCAGGGACAAAGTTGTGGATTAGTACAGATCAGCGTTGGGTTATAAAAAAATATCCAAAACTTTGAACATCCCACGGAGCACCATTAAATCCATTATAAAAAAATTGAAAGAATATGACACCACAACAAACCTGCCAAGAGAGGGCCGCCCACCAAAACTCATGGACCAGGCAAGGAGGGCATTAATCAGAGAAGCAACAAAGAGGCCAAAGTTAACCCTGAAGGAGCTGCAAAGCTTCTCAGCGGAGATTGGAGTATCTGTCCATAGGACCACTTTAAGCCGTACACTCCACAGAGCTGGGCTTTACAGAAGAGTGGCCAGTATGCCAATATAGTATGCTTATTGGTCATAGTATGGATATAGGAAGTAAGCCAAAAGTTCCCGGATGTCGTACTAAATTAGCCAAAATACAAAGTATGCATGCAGTGGACACTTTTCTGTGCTTTTAGGGCCCGGCTTCACAACATTTTTAGATTTGAAGAAAATGGCGGAAAATATGCAGCCGAACTCCGACGAAAGCGGATACAAATTCATTGCTTTAACTAATTATGAAAACATTTAAGAAAATGTTGAGCAAAGTAATAAAGTATTGACTTTTCAAATAAGTTAATTTGCACGTTATGTTGTCTGACAATTTGTTAGCTACGTTATCCTTACGAACCGCATAGTATTACAGCAGTGGGTACTGATATGTTAGCTAGCTACCTAATGTTAGTTGGCTACTAATACATCAAACTTGCCAGGCAGTATTATTAAGTATCTGCTATCTAACTATCCAACATGTACGGACTTCATTATTCACATCATTCTTAGCTAAGTGGATTAGTCGTTGTGCGTTTCAATGGACATTGTTCATTCTGACTATCTAACGCGATTTCAGAGCACTTTCGCGCAGAACTGATGCATTTACGAATGCTCAACACCCGTTGAATATGGCCAGTATCAGTAAACATTGGCAAAAAAATAAGTAATTAAAATACAGTTACAACGCTCTAGATAACATGAAAACAGCCTAACCAGCTCTGCTAAAGCGAGTAAAATGGTCAGAGTGAGGTGTTCTCTGTCTCATTTGTGTCTGGAAGTAGCTAGCCCAGTTAGCTAGGGCGCTCGACTGCCGTTGAACGCTCGGATCAACCCTACTCCTCTGTCAGTGTCCAATGTGCACTCTGAAAGCTCCGAATTTATCAACGGACAATCTGACAATGCTCTGTATTTATGACCCCCCAGAGCGCACTCTGGCACTCCAGATTGAATTTATGAACACAACCGAAATCATAAAATGTTTAGCATTTGTTATGCTAACAAGCTAGCAAGAGGTTGCATAGCAACAGCATCAACTTCCAGTAGACAGGTGAAGCTATAGTACACTCAACTGAAACGGTACCGTTTGTTTATAGTATACTAAAATTAACTAATAGTATGTAGTATACACTCATTAAGTACAGTTGAAGTCTGAGGTTTACATACACCTTAGCCAAATACATTTAAACTCAGTTTTTCACAATTCCTGACATTTAATCCTAGTAAAAATTCCCTGTTTTAGGTCAGTTAGGATCACCACTTTATTTTAAGAATGTGAAATGTCAGAATAATAGAAGATAGAATGATTTATTTCAGCTTTTATTTATTTCATCACATTCCCAGTGGGTCAGACGTTTACATACACACATACACTTGTTGTCCTTAAGCCATTTTGCCACAACTTTGGAAGTATGCTTGGGGTCATTGTCCATTTGGAAGACCCATTTGCGACCAAGCTTTAACTTCCTGACTGATGTCTTCAGATGTTGCTTTAATATATGCACATAACTTTCCTACCTCATAATGCCATCTATTTTGTGAATCGCACCAGTCCCTCCAGCAGCAAAGCAGCCCCACAACATGATGCTGCCAACCCCGTGCTTCATGGTTGGGATGGTGTTCTTCGGCTTGCAAGCCTCTCCTTTTTCCTCCAAACATAAAGATGGACATTATGGCCAAACAGATCTATTTTTTGTGTCATCAGACCAGAAGACATTTCTCCAAAAAGTCCCCATGTGCCGTTGCAAACCGTAGTCTGGAATTTTTATGGCGGTTTTGGAGCAGTGGCTTCTTCCTTGCCGAGCGGCCTTTCAGGTTATGTCGATATAGGACTCGTTTTACTGTGGATATAGGTACTTTTGTACCCGTTTCCTCCAGCATCTTCCTTTGCTGTTGTTCTGGGATTGATTTGCACTTCTCGCACCAAAGTACGTTCATCTTTAGGAGACCGAACGCGTCTCCTTCCTGAGCGGTATGACGGCTGCGTGGTCCCATGGTGTTTATACTTGCGTACTAATGTTTGTACAGATGAACGTGGTACGTTCAGGTGTTTGGAAATTGCTCCCAAGGACGAACCAGACTTGTGGTGTTCTACAATTGTTTTTCTGAGGTCTTGGCTGATTTCTTTTGATTTTCCCACGGTGTCAAGCAAAGAGGCACTGAGTTTGAAGGTAGTCCTTGAAATACATCCACAGGTACACCTCCAATTGACAAATGATGTCAATTAGCCTATCAGAAGCTTCTAAAGCCATGACAATTTTCTGGAATTTTCCAAGCTGTTAAAAGGCACAGTCAACTTAGTGCATGTAAACTTCTGACCCACTGGAATTGTGATACAGTGAATTAGAAGTGAAATAATCTGTCTGTAAACAATTGTTGAAAAAGTTACTTGTGTCACGCACAAAGTAGATGTCCTAACCGACTTGCCAAAACTAGTTTGTTTACAAGAAATTTGTGGAGTGGTTGAAAAATTTGTTTTAATGACGCCAACCTAAATGTATGTAAACGTCCGACTTCAACTGTATGTAGTATACAGTATGTTAGTATGGCTATTTGAACACAGCTCAAGAGAACCCAGGAAGCCCACAGGACGTTGTGAGATAAGAAGCAGGAAGTAAACAGGAAGTAAAAGACAGTGGATGCAGAATGACAGTGAGAGAAGATCTGATGAAGAGCAACTGTATGTGGAGAGTGGAGACTTGTGCATCTCTTCAGCAGTTCCCTAGTCAGTCAATCATACATGTTGTACCCAAAGTGAAAATGTATCATGGTCGTTAAAATAAGGCACTGAATAAATTATTTTGACAAGTGGATTAATTGATGAATATTTGTATTTATTTAACCTTTATTTAACTAGGAAAGTCAGTTTCTTATTTACAACGCCTACTCTGGCCAAACCCTAACGACGCTGGGCCAATTGTGCGCCGCCCTAATTGACTCCCAATTACGGCCGGTTGTGATATAGCCTGGAATCGAACCAGGGTCTGTAGTGACGCCACTAGCACTGAGATGCTGCGCCACTCGGGAGCCTGCAAGGCTTGTCAGGAAAAGGAAACTACTCCAATGCGAAATTAAATTAATATTTTTGACATCCTCACTTGAGATATGACTGCATAACTACAACTAGCACAATCAATCTGAGTGTCTCCAATAATCTGACTTGCACCGGCAATGTCATGAGTATATCAAGTCAGAATATTACTAGTCAGACAGTTGCAAATCATTTAAAAAAAAATGAAGTGACAGTTGCTAGGGACCTACGTGTGAGGCAGCCTGGTAGCTACATCTGGGTTTTGTTCATTTGGGCACACAAACGACCATGTCTTAAAACATTTTGCAACGGACATCAAAAACTAGTATTTCCTACTGGAATAGATACACTACCTGCCCATTTCACTTGGACCATGTTCTTAAGTTTTGTGCCTCATAGCCACGACCCAGGTTCTGGACTTTCCTAAAGCAGAAGCAGCTGTAGCTACCAAGCCACAGGTGCATGTATAACTGTGTAGGCATCCCTCTCCCGTCCAACCACCAAGCCACGTGCCCCGGCATGCCTCACCTTTGTTGTTTGAGATACCGTAGTCAAAGCCCTGTGCCCCATTGGCTGCAGTAGCCCTGTTGAAGGCCTGGACAGAGAAGGGGCTAGGTGGTGGGGTCTGGGCCCCGTGCTCCAGAAGGGTTTGTTCTGTTGGGAGAGGAAACAGAGCTGGACCACATTAGCTCCACCAACAACAGCAACCAAAACATCCATTCATATCCATGTTATATTCGTTTAAGTTACAGTCCAGTGAAAATCTCACTTTTAAAAATTGATATATTCTGTTAACTCATACTCAAATAATGCTGCAGACTCTTCATATACTCGTATTTGTGGCCAAAGCAAAAATGTAATTAACAAATAAACTTATTTCAAACAGTTGAAAAAAAAAAAGCTTGCCATTTCCTCATATAACATGACGTCACGTTTTTGGCAGAGGTCGTCTCATTGGCGAAGCTGGCTAATCAGCGGTTTACCATACCATTCTGTTGTTCGGGTACGCAGAACACCATTCAAAACACAGAAAAGCTTTTTAACATACTTAACAAAAAAAATTGCAAGGAAAATTATTTCACTCATATTGCATATTTAATACAAATCTGGAAACACTGGACTGACAGGCTAATCTTAAAGTAACTTGAAAACTAAGCTAAACTATGAGTGAGATCTGCGAGAACCCAATCCCAACTTGAGATAGAAATGCTCAACTCCATTTTCTTTAGGTCAACTCTCCCATTTGACTTGATTAACATCAAAGTTCAATTTAGAGACATATTATCTCAAGTGCTGGTTCAGCCTAAAGAATTAGGATCTTACAACTGTCCAGATACCCGGTAAATCTGATCCAAGATCAGCACTCGCACTCTGAGACACTTTGTGAATATGGGCTAGGGTTGGGCAGTATCCACATTTTATGCTACAGGAACCTACTGTTCCTGTAGCATACAAGAGTACACGGTATTACCGGCAGTGCACACAAGGGGCACTATTTATTTCCAAATGTGAAAATAATCTATATTCAAAATGTTTGACCTTATTGAAAAAATGCTAACAAAGGCTAACAAATTACTAGTGAAATTCCATTGCAGACACTAGCTAACAAGCGAGAACAAACATTTGTAATTGCAAGTGCAGACAACCAAGCTCATAAAGTTGCACAACAATCTTAAAAGGCTACTAGCAGTTTGTTGCACACATACAGCAGGGATCCTGAACCAGGATGGAATTGATTGTCTATGCTGTAACCAAGAAGCTTGATTTTGCAGGTAGGGATGTTAATGGTTAACCGTCGAAAATACATTTGACCCGTCATGCTTATCAGTCTATATTCTGCAAAAGAGCAGAAAAACAAAAATGGGATGAGGTAGGTAGTTGGTTAGATGGGCTATTTACAGATGGGCTGTGTACAGCTGCAGCGATTGGTAAGCTGCTCTGACAGCTGATGCTTACAGTTCGAGAGGGAGATATGAGTCTCCAGCTTCAGTGATTTTTGAAATTCGTTCCAGTCATTGGCAGCAGAAAACTGGAAGGAAAGGCGGCCAAAGAGGTGTTGGCTTTGGGGATGACCAGTGAAATATACCTGCTGGAGCGTGTGCTACGGGTGGGTGTTGCTATGGTGACCAGTGAGCTGAGATAAGGCGGAGCTTTACCTAGCAAAGACTTATAGATGAGTTTCATTAAGCTCTTAATGAAAATGTCCGGATCTTGTATGCATTCATAGTATCAAAGAGGAAGAGTCGAAGTGAGAGGTTTCACTCTCCCCAAATTTTCCAAAATAAGCCCAATGAGTTTCTATGGGCTTTTTTGGGGCCTAAGCTTGTCGCCTGCCTTCCCGCCTTGGGACAATTCCTATTGTTAGGGCAGAAACATAAGCATCTCGTCATTATATGTACAGATTAGAGGTCGACCGATTAGAGGTCGACCGATTAATCGGAACGGCCGATTTCACAACAATCGGAAATCTTTTTTTTTTTTTTACACCTTTATTTAAGTAGGCAAGTCAGTTAAAAACACATTCATATTTTCAATGACGGCCTAGGAACGGTGGGTTAAATGCCTTGTTCAGGGGCAGAATGACAGATTTTTACCTTGTCAGCTCAGTGATTCAATCTTGCAACCTTACGGTTAACGTGTCCAACGCTCTAACCACCTGCCTCACGAGGAGGCTGCCTGTTACGCGAATGCAGTAAGAAGCCAAGTTAAGTTGCTAGCTAGCATTGAACTTATCTTATAAAAAACAATCAATCAATCAATCATAATCACTAGTTAACTACACATGGTTGATGATATTACTAGTTTATCWAGCGTGTCCTGCGTTGCATATAATCGATGCGTTGCGCATTCGCGTAAAAGGACTGTCGTTGCTCCAACGTGTACCTAACCATAAACATCAATGCCTTTCTTAAAATCAATACACAGAAGTATATATTTTTAAACCTGCATATTTAGCTAAAAGAAATCCAGGTTAGCAGGCAATATTAACCAGGTCAAATTGTGTCACTTCTCTTGCGTTCATTGCACGCAGAGTCAGGGTATATGCAGCAGTTTGGTCCGCCTGGCTCATTGCGAACTAATTTGCCTGAATTTTATGTAATTATGACATAACATTGAAGGTTGTGCAATGTAACAGGAATATTTACACTTATGGATGCCACCCGTTAGATAAAATACATAACGGTTCCGTATTTCACTGAAAGAATAAACGTTTTGTTTTCGAGATGATAGTTTCCGGATTCGACCATTTTAATGACCTAAGGCTCGTATTTCTGTGTGTTATTATATTATAATTAAGTCTATGATTTGATAGAGCAGTCTAACTGAGCGGTGGTAGGCAGCAGCAGGCTCGTAAGCATTCATTCAAACAGCACTTTCCTGCATTTGCCAGCAGCTCTTTGCTGTGCTTCAAGCATTGCGCTGTTTTATGACTTCCTATCAACTCCCAAGATTAGGCTGGTGTAACCAATGTGAAATGACTAGCTAGTTAGCGGGGTGCGCGCTAATAGCGTTTCAAACGTCACTCGCTCTGAGACTTGGAGTATTTGTTCCCCTTGCTCTGCATGGGTAACGCTGCTTCGAGGGTGGCTGTTGTCGATGTGTTCCTGGTTCGAGGCCAGGTAGCGGCGAGGAGAGGGATGGAAGCTATACTGTTACACTGGCAATACGAAAGTGCCTATAAGAACATCCAATAGTCAAAGGTATATGAAATACAAATCGTATAGAGAAATAGTCCTATAATTTCTTTAATAACTACAACCTAAAACTTCTTACCTGGGAATATTGAAGACTCATGTTAAAAGGAACCACCAGCTTTCATATGTTCTCATGTTCTGAGCAAGGAACTTAAACGTTAGCCTTCTTACATGGCACATATTGCACTTTTACTTTCTTCTCCAACACTTTGTTTTTGCATTATTTAAACTAGGCTACATTGATTTTATTGATGATTCATTCAGTATTGTTGTAATTGTCATTATTACAAATAAACAAAACAAAAAACAGCCGATTTATCGGTATCGGCTTCTTTTGGTCCTACCATAAATGGTTTCGGCGTTGAAAAATCATAATCGGTCGACCTCTAGTACAGATCTCTGATAGTATTTCCTGTTGGTCACGTGTTTAATGTTTGGGAAAAATGTAACCATTTGTTGAACAGGTAAATGAGGGTCAGTCAGTCAGTCAGCAGCAAAATTGACAGAAATGTGCATCCCTACTTGCAAGCTAGCGACTTAGCTATCAAGTTAGAAAACCAAATCCATACCTGGAGCCCTTAGTTAGATAGTTAACTTATAGTTAGTTATAAGCAGTGGCGAGGGGGGGCCGAACCCCCAAATTTGTATTTTACTTTTATGGACGGTCCTGAAAATCATGCTGTGGCAAAAAAATATATACCCCGGTATACGGTATTTACGGTATACCGCCAAGCCCAATACAGACCCTGATCCCAAAATGTTAAAAAGGACACAGGAGTAAAAAGCAGTAAGTTAAGTTAAAAGGCTCTTACCTTCCTCATGGCGTAGGTACTGGTTTCCCCCACGGTCTCGTGCCAGAGACCAGGCCTCTCCTTCGTCGCTCTCGCAGAACTCCACCACACTGTTTTTGTCCAGCTGCACCCACGTCCCCTCCGTGTTTACCACCTGACGCACAACACAATGCTCTTTATCCCTATATACATGCACACACACAAATGCTACAGTCCATACACAGCACCATTCTCTCAAATACAATCCCATCCACCTATACAAAAATGTACATCATTCCTTCAGAACAATTCCATACGGCATTGTAGCTATAATATTTCTCATAAAAGCAGCATTTTGCAGATCTCACTGGCTAAAGAGAATTAATTAAACAACTTACTCTAAAAGTGAATCATATTGAAAGGTAATTTCATGTTTGTCTTGGTTTTCTAAAGGTCCTGAAAAAATCATCACTATAGACAGACGGACACAAATGGAAAGTGGAAATGTTAATAAATGCAGAGGTTGCACTGCGTAGAGAGAGCGAGCGAGACTTAGTGAGTATTTCTATGTTTCCTCATAGCTTAGTATCTCCTTGCCACCTTCTCAACCCTACTGGAGGAGGTTCGAGGTTCCTCCCCTCAGACCATCTTTTCCGATGCGTGTTGAGAAGGAGACGAGGAGATAGGATGTGGGGAATCGAGGAAAGATTCAATGAGAAAGAGCCGGGGAGCCATTGGTTCAGAGAGGGCATTCTAGTAACAGCATGACAACACCACATCCCCAATCAGAGGTCAAGCAGGAAGTAGGCAACATTCAGCACTTCCGGGTCAAGGAATTTTAGAGAGTTTAAAAAAGTCCACCAAGAAACAAAAGAGGACAGAAGGTGTAAGAGAGAAGATTCATCTGAGGTACAGTATGGCTTCAGCATTTCAAGAATCCAATGTCAGAAAAAAGTGAAGGATTTTTTTTTTTTTTTTGCAAACAGAAAATATTGAATCAGTTTCAAATGATAAATAAACTAAGATAGTTTAAATAAACTATCCTGAACAAAAATATAAATGCAACGTGGAGTGTTGGTCCCATGTTTCATGAGCTGAAATAACAGATCCCAGAAATGTTCCACATGCACAAAAATCTTATTTCCCTCAAATTTTCTGCACAAATGTTTTTACATCCCTGTTAGTGAGCATTTCTCATTTGCCAAGATAATCCATCCCCCTGACAGGTGTGGAATATAAAGAAGCTGAATAAACAGCATGATCATTACACAGGTGCTGGGGACAATAAAAGGCCACTCTAAAATGTGCAGTTTTGTCACAACACGACAGATAATGCAAATTTTGAAGGAACGTGCAATTGGCATGCTGACTGCAGGAATGTCAACCAGAGCTGTTGCCAAATAATTCAATGTTGATTTCTCTACCATAAGATGCCTCCAACGTAATTCTAGAGAATTTGGCAGTATGTCCAACCGGCCTCAACCGCAGACCAAGTGTAACCACGCCAGCCCAGGACCTCCAAATCCGTCTTCTTCACCTGCGGGATCGTCTGACACCAGCCACCTGGACAGCTAATGGAACTGAGGAGTATTTCTGTCAGTAATAAAGCCCTTTAGTGAGGAAAAACTCATTCTGATTGGCTGGGCCTGGCTCCCAACTGGGTGGTCCTATGACCTCCCAGGCCCACCCATGGTGCGCCCCTGCCCAGTCATCTGAAATCCATAGATTAGGGCCTAATTCATTCATTTCAAATGACTGATTTCCTTATGTGAACTGTAACTCAGTAAAACCGTTGACATTTTGCATGTTGCGTTTATATTTTCGTTCAGTATATATTAAAATATACGAAAATGTATAAATGCAAAAGGAAACAAATCAAAAATGCTGTAGCCACTGGAGTGTGTTCTTTAAAGAAAAGAGCCACCACATGTTGAAAGAAAGGACAGAGCACACACCCAGACCCAGAGGCATCTCATGTATTCACCCTTTCAAATGGTAAAGTACATACATCCCAAAACAAGTCAACCAATTTACAAGCAAAAGGGGGAGGAAACAAAAGACATTACAAGAACTTCTGCCTGTTTTTGCAAAGAGACATCAAAGTAGAAGAGTGAAACCCTAAAAAATGGCTATAAGAACTACAAAATAGTAATTAAGTGATCTAGATTGATTAATTATCATTTAAAGGCAGCCACAATAAGTAATTTAAGACATCACATTTGTTATTTAATTTGGTTATTTTTTGGGGGGGCGGGGGGGTGCGTACCTCGCCTACTGCCTTGACCGTGTTCCCAAGTACTAACATTCCAATGGGGATACCCCTAAGGTTTGGGCAGCTTCTGATGTTGTGACCCGAGGGACCCGTCTTCACTACCTTATAAAGCCCAGGGCCGCCGCCCTGCCCCACCCTGTCCTGCTCCTGCATGGAGGGGGCCTCTTGGGAGGGGCGGCCGCTGGAGCTCACCTCCTTAACAATCTGCTCCGATTGGCCTCCTGCCTCCTGCAAGAGGGAATTGACAGGCGTTAATACCAATCAGGCTAGGTTAGAAGACTACAGTCAATGGAAGAGTAGTGATGGATTTGTCTGATGTGATGTCATATTTTCATCCTGATTCCTGACAACTGTGTGTGTATGTGTCTTATGAGAGACGATATAGCGTGACTAGTGTTTCAGGTTATCGAATAATCATCATTTCAATTAAAGTTTTACAGTACTGTCCAAAGAGCTATCAGTTCAACAAAACCAGTAGGATTCACTCTCTGTAGCAAATGTTGACATAAACCTAAAGCATAGCTCCCGAGTGGCGTAGCGGTCTAAGGTACTGCATCTCAGTGCTAGAGGCGTCACTACAGACCCTGGTTCGATCCCGGGTTCCGGTATCACAACCGGCCGTTCATAACTGACTTGCCTAGTTGTATAAAGGTAAAAAAAAAAAAAAAAAAAATGTATTTCAATGCTGCAGCAATGACTATCAGATTTTTTTTTCGAGGACACTCTATGAGCATCAGGTGCACAGGTTGTTGTTGGGCCGATACTGTCTCAATGGCATAAAGTGGACAAGATGGGTGTCATTGGCAACACCTGAATGCCACAAAGTTCTCAAAAAGTGTGACGACTAAAAGTATGACTAAATGCATCAACTAAAAGAATGTATCACTTCATACTGTGCCTGAAATATGTTTCAATTGTTTCATAGATGTGTGGTTATGGGTAGACTTCTACTAACAAGGGAGATTAATGTCAGCATGGGAAAAATGAGAAAAAAAATGACCCACTCACTACTGTAAGTTGCTCTGGATAAGAGCATCTGCTAAATTACTAAAATGTCAAATGTAAATGACAAAATGGGGGCCAGAGTACTAGACACATACAGTAGGCTACATGTCATCTACCCTTTCATACAAAAGCCACATGTAACATATTAGTGTCATTGTTATTAACCCTCATGCAACACACACATGTCCATTTCACTCAATAGCTTGAATTTCATGTGAAATGGGAACAAAGTTATCACGGGACAGACAGCATAACAAATGGACTTTGAATGAATAGTTGATTCCTAAAGGGGAATTGAGGTAGAACGACAGTGTTCTTAAATTAAACTACTCAGAAAGTCATGCAACTGTGGTTAAAAACTCAAAGTTCACTATAACTCAAATTCAAGAACTCAATAGGAAACATGGAAATAACAGATGGATGAAAAAGCAACAGAGCAGCCAAGCCATACACATCTCTCCTTCACACAACTCACCTGTGGGAATATAGTTAAGGGGGTCCACAACAAAAAGCCGATATCCCTGACTCCTTGGCTAGCGTTAAAGACACTCTGAGCAACAAATCGTAAGTACAAGTCAAGAAACGGCAAGAGGATTCATTTAAGTGTGAGAAAAAGGGAGAGAACAAACGCTGATGTCTTTTTTTGGGGGAAGAAATCATTATTCATATTTGTTCTGCAATTTTTTGCAGTGTATAAGTTATTTTGTAATTGAACTTGAGAAGAGTAGGCTTTCACCAATTTCGACGGGGTACCAGAAAGGCCTTGTACTCAAGCAATTGTGAAGAAATGGCAAGATGTTGTGAAGGATTCGGAACACAGACATTTTTTTATTTTGTGTGGGAAGGGGTTGGAATTTTTAAACCCATTATGGGTTAACAATCCCGCCCAGAAAATCTCTTAAAATCCATTTCAACACATAGGATGTAGTGTGTCATGCTGTTTGACAACACCCTTTACATAGAAGCCTCTGTGAACCTTAGAAGCCTCATAGAGCAACCAAATGCATAGGTGGAATTGTGGAGTTGTAGAAGCACAATTTCTATATGAAACTGTGTTGGGGACCAATGAATGCCTCATGACCGAAAACCATCAATTTTACGAATAGCTGTGAATATGTAGGCAATGACATTTATTAATGAATATTAACAGTTCTTAATCTATCCACCTATGAAGTCCCGGATTAGACAGGGCCAGTTTCCCGGACACAGATTATGCATAATCCTGGACTAAAAAGCATGCACAAATGAAAAAATTTTTTTTTAGGCCAGGACTAGGCTTCATCTGAGTCTAACAAACTGGCCTTTAGATTTTAGAGGTTGTTTGTGCCATGGAACAAATGTATGTGAAATCTCTTTTGAGAGAGAAGAGCTCTTTTTGTGTTGCTCTGAGGTGCCTGTGCTTATGAAGCGTGGGCGAGAAGAAGCAATGAGGAAGAGGTGAAGAGAATAGCAGACAGTGCAGCTAAGACCCTCTTAAACTAAACACACTGAAAATGCACGTCGACTACCTCTCTCTTTCTGGTCCATTCATGCATTGGGGATGCCTTCAATGCATTAAACATGTATTAACTGATCATGTGAAGGTTTTTCGAGAGTCCAACTGAACACATGATTCTAGTCACGCTAAAGTAAATAGTTTTAATCCCCTGAGACATGCACGTTGCCCTTAGTGAGGGCTCATGACACAGCAGTGACATCCATTTGGACACATCATGCAACAACACACTTAAGTTCTTTCAAACTGTTAAAGGAGGTTCTCAATACTTCATGCTTGTAGACATTTGGGGAACGGATACCATCCAATATCACTATACACAGTGTGTCGGTAGGTAGACGATAAAGGGGAATCTTCAAACTTCAATACAACCATCATCACACATAAAATCAATCCCATTGAGTTGGGGGGGGGGGGGGGGGGTTCCAATTGAGTTACACATGAATGGTGGAAGCACTGATTTGTGATGTTTTCCCCAAATGAGCAGCATAGGGGGGTAAGACTACCCTTCTATCCTACAGACTGACTGACTGATCGTCATTTTACTTACGTTGGCTGGGACCAGCAGGCTCCTGCCCACATGCTGGTTAAAAGAGAGGCACCAGGCTTCAGTGTACCCATTCATGTTGGGCACATACTTCTTTACTGTCTCATCATTCAGCCTGAGCCAAACACCATCATCATTGTGGATCTATGGGAAAACAAGCAACAGAGGGCAGAGAGCACAGCCATGCCCCCCTCATGTCACTATGGAAACGGAAAGAGGGGTGGCGGAGTCCCCCGGGCAATAAGAGCACCTTACGCGAGGCTGCAGCGGGAGAGAGAGGGAGGCCGAATAATAGGGTAGTCAACTGAATGGCTCCAGAAACCCAGATTCAACAAGAAGAAAGGCAGAGTCACCTATACTGAGTGGTGCAGAACAATGTAAAACCCAGGTTTAAAACCTGTCCTAAAATAAATGGTTGATGCTTGGTAGCATGCTTTGTGAAAACACACTGAACTGAGAGTAACATCACTTAGCAGAATGACTCTCTCGTATTGGTTTGGACGGTCTCTGCTTTTTTGCCAAGGTTTGAGAAGAGGTTTGACAAAAACTCTGAAAGGCCTTCCTAGGCTAAAATGGAGGACAAAATTCTGACTGGTGCTTCTTTCCTACACAAAACTGTACACAACATGCTCTGCCATAAGGTTGATGTTTTTCTCGCTGCAGCCTCGGAGTGTCTTGCATGTGTATGAAGCAACACAAAGGCAAAAGTAACAAATAAGTGAGCTCAGAAGAGAAGCAGCAATAACTAGAAAGAGGTAGACACACTGCAGTTTCACTGTACTCAAAACCGTCATACACATTTACTCTGTAGATTGCGAGGACTGAATCCTGACTCGTGTTCTGCACATATATCTCAGATTTCCACAGAAATCCCCCGCTGACCATAATGCATGACTTGCGCAAACGTCTGAGGTTAAGGTCGCAAAATCCCAGAAACATTCCCAAAGCTCACAGGTTTTTCCAGAAGGTTGGAGGAACCTTTGTGATGGTTTCTGTAATGTTGCAAACCTTTAAGGTCACACACTTGGATGTCAAGTTAGTATGCAGTAAAATTAAGAGGAATTAAGAAAAAAACAGACAAAGAAAAGATAAAATAAAATAAAGAGAATCTAATTCTACAACTCGATCAAATCGCCTAGTCTAGAACAGTTTACCTCATCAATGAAAGTGATGGTGCCATTGACTTGCACTATGCCTATCTGTTCGCTCTGCAGGGAAGGGTGACTACGCACACGGAGGCCTGCGCTGTCCTTGGACACAAATTTGCGGACCTGAGAGAAGCAGAGGAGACAGGAAGACAGTAAGCCGGTAAGCCGTAGGAGCCTCAGGAGGGGAAAGCGGAAAAGAGGCAACAGAGGGGAGGACACACACACTGCAGAGACACAGACATAATCACAAAGGCAATGCAGGCACTCTTGGTCACGGATCACACACACGCACGCGTGTAAAGTGTGTACACACACACACACACACACACACACACAGAGACACACACACAGTGGGAGAAAGTGTAGAAGTGCTCCGTTCTGAACAGTGCTGGTTGGACATATCCAGTGCAAACCCAAGGTTGACTTGAAATACAGATGGTAAAATAATAAAAACGTAATCAATTAAAACAATAAGAAACCCTACCATCCACCCAGTTCTCTTATTGGTGTTGGATATGATCCACTGTACACAAGATCAGAAGGGAGATACAAAGAGCTGAGTGGAAATTTGCGGTTCGTTGCTTGTTTCCCCATTGTCGGTTAAATTATTGTCTGCCACAAAAACAAAGATACATAACTTGGTTCGTGACAGTGGAAACATTCACTGCACGTTGCAATGTTCTTCATGATAAATGTCTCAACAGATAAGCACCAGTTGGAATGAGAGTGAACAAGACGTGAAATAAATATTCCTATGCATTACATCCAGACACTTACAACAGCTGGAGGAAACAACAGAGGACCAGAAACAAACAGTGAATGAACACACGACTGGCTGTGACGGTGTGTTTTCATGTCCTTTGGTTTAGGAACGTGTCTGTTCTCAGATGAGTGTCTGTTCTCAGATGAGTATGTGGAGTCAGGTGTGTCGGTCTCACCTTGCTAGGTTGGGGATCGGCCTTGGGTTTAACCATCTGTGTGCCAGGTGGGATCATGCCTTTAGGAGGGTCTTTCACCTCCACCTCCAGACCAGCATCTAGTGGGTTAAACATGCACACAGTCCACACTCCGCTAGCAGATAACTTTAATTTATATTAACAACTAATATATGTTTAATAGATTTCCTAACTAATACAGTTAGTTTCTCTAATAATAAACAAACCACAATACCAACATACAGTTTTTGGAGGGCTTGTGCTGTGACAAACTTCAAATGAACAGAAACTTCAAATGACATCAACTGACTTGAGCTCTAGTCCAATTTGCATACAGGAAAATGGGAATTGGAATCTCTGTTAACTTACTACAATGAAATGACTAAATAGAAATATAAGTGAACCCAACCCTGTTCTACGTTACCGATCTCAATGCCGTCAATGGTGACGTGGATTGTGTAGAGGCCCACAGCCCCGGGGGTCCAGTTGGCACTGTACGTCCCGTCTGTGTTGGCCCGGATCAACATGTTCTCACTGGGCCTGGCGGTGGAGAGAAACAGGGATGAAAGCGTTTCACTCCAAATGAACAGACCCGCTTTCCCCCTCACTTCTCATCACATTTTGTCATAAAACCTGGGTTCAAATGGTGTTCGTTCTCATTCAATTACTTTTGCTGCACTTAATTGACCTTTATCTCATCTCGTACCTCTTTGGAGTGGGTGAAGCAAAGCGAAGCTCCTCAAACGAGTAATTCTCATAGGCCTGGACAAGGAGAAAATAAACATGGTGTCAAAAAAGGTTACACTCTCAAAAAATAAATAGTTTCTATGTATTATTTCACAAGGAAACATGGGCCAGTTGAGCAACAGCTTCCCCTTAAGTTTTAAGTTTTTTATTTAACCTTATTTAGCCAGGGAATCATGCTGAGACTACTGTCTCTAATGCAGATGAGCGCTGCACGAACACGTCAGTTAAAAACAATTATACTATAAAAACCTATATACACAATACATAAAAAATGGAAAGTAAAACACAATGATATGAAACAAACACATTCTTCTAGGTTCTGCCATGTTGCTTTTCCATTCAGATCTATCTGAAATGTGAAGGGAAAAGAACAAGAGCAGAGAGAAGGGTACTTGGAATCTTCTTAGCATGAAACGCATCCCAGGAAGAAACAAACCAGTATTCTTTACTTACAAGCTGATACATTTATTTCATTCTAATGCACAGAAATAATAAATGTTTAATCTAAACACATCTGAAAATATATATATATTTTTTAAATGTACACATTTTATATTTTGTACTTTTACCCCCTTTTCTCCCCAATTTTGTGACATCCAATTGGTAGTTACAGTCTTGTCCCATCGCTGGGGCGGCAGGTAGTCTAGTGGTTAGAGTGTTGGGGCAGTAACCGAAAGGTTGCTGGATCGAACCCCCGAGAAGACAAGGTAAAAATCTGTCGTTCTGCCCCTGAACAAGGCTGTTCCCCGGTAGGCCGTAATTGTAAATAATAAATTACTAAGGAAATATCTGTACAACTGGCGACCGTGTCAGCGGCCCGCCACAGGAGTTGCTAGAGAGCGATGGGACAAGGACATCCCGGCCGGCCAAACCCTCCCCTAACCCAGACAGCGCTGGGCCAATTGTGTGTCGCCTCATGGGTCTCCCAGTCGCGGCCGGCTGCGACACAGCCCAGGATCGAACCCAGGTCTGTAGTGATGCCTCAAGCACTGCAATGTTTTTATCTCTGTGGTTCTCTAACCTTCATCATTGTGATGGCAATGTAACGTGCTTCCTTGACGATCATGGGCTCATAGGTGGCCTCCAGCTTGGGCATGGGCAGGCCCCCGAAGGTAAGGTCAGCGGTGCCCGAGAAGGATGGGTTGGTGCTGCCTGGGAGACGCTGCAGCTTCCTCATGCACTCCTGCTGCATGGACTTCTTCTGGGAGACAGGCACTGCCTTCACCTCCACCTGGGGGAGAGGAGAGGGAGAGACATGGGCGTACAGTTAGCAAAGATATACTCATTGTTATATTCACCATGAAAATGTGCTAACATTACAGTGGGTTCAAATTTGCTGAGACTATCAGCGCCCAGTCATTTTCGATGGACACAAGGGTACACTCAGCAACTTAAAGGTTGGCAAACAGAGAGTTCGTGCCCAGACTTGAAAATGTCCCAAGTTAACCTTTCCACTCACGGCCTGTCATCCCATATGTCATTGATACGTGCCTAAATTGGAATGCAGTGGCTGTACATTAACCTGCTATACATGTTGCCAGAGCTCAGGTTTCTCCGCTTCACAGCTCTGTATGTGTTTTGACTGACAGCTGCTATAAACTGGAGCACCGCACACGACAAGATGCCACAAATCATATCCAATGTTACGTCACATGCTTTGTAAACAACTGGTGTAGACACGGGTAAGTCCTTCTCCAATAATGCAGAGTTAACTTCACTAGGGTAGGGGGCAGCATTCAGAATTTTGGATGAAAAGCGTGCCCAAATTAAACTGCCTGCTACTCAGCAATAAAAGCTAGAATATGCATATATTTAGTAGATTTGGATAGAAAACACTCTGAAGTTTCTAAAACTGTTTGAATGATGTCTGTGAGTATAACATAACTCATATGGCAGGCAAAAACCTGAGAAAAAATCCAACCAGGAAGTGGGAAATCTGAGGTTTGTAGTTTTTCAAGTCATTGCCTATCGAATATACAGTGTCTATGGGGTCATATTGCACTTCCTAAGGCTTCCACTAGATGTCAACAGTCTTTAGAACCTTGTTTGATGCTCCTACTGTGAAGGAGGGGGGATGGGAGCTGAATGAGTCAGAGGTCTGCCAGAGTGGCATGAGCTGACCATTGCGTTCACGTGAGATTTAGCTTGCGTTCCATTGCATTTCTACAGACAAAGGAATTCTCCGGTTGGAACATTATTGATGATTTATGATAAAAACATCCTAAAGATTGATTCTATACTTCGTTTGACATGTTTCTACGAACTGTAATATTACTTTTCGTCTGAACTTTCGCCTGGACTTGCCCGCGCCTTGTGAGTTTGGATTGTGTACTAAACGCGCAAACAAAAAGGAGGTATTTGGACATAAATTATGGACTTTATCAAACAAATCAAACATTTATTGTGGAACTGGGATTACTGAGAGTGCATTCTGATGAAGATCAAAGGTAAGTGAATATTTATAATGCTATTTCTGGCTTCTGTTGACTCCACCACATGGCGGATATCTGTATGGCTTGGTTTTGTGTCTGAGCGCTGTACTCAGATTATTGCATGGTGTGCTTTTTCCGTAAAGTTTTTTTGAAATCTGACACAGCGGTTGCATTAAGGAGAAGTGGATCTAAAATTCCATGCATAACAGTTGTATCTTTTAGCAATGTTTATTATGAGTATTTCTGTAAATTGATGTGGCTCTCTGCAAAATCACCGGATGTTTTGGAACTACTGAACATAACGCGCCAATGTAAACTGAGATTTTTGGATATAAATATGAACTTTACCGAACAAAACATACATGTATTGTGTAACATGAATTCCTATGAGTGTCATCTGATGAAGATCATCAATGGTTAGTGATTAATTGTATCTATATTTCTGCTTTATGTGACTCCTCTCTTTGGCTGGAAAAATGGCTGTGTTTTTCTGTGACTTAAACATAATCGTTTGGTGTGCTTTCGTCGTAAAGCCTTTTTGAAATCGGACACTGTGGCTGGATTTACAACAAGTGTATCTTTAAAATGGTGTAAAATACTTGTATGTTTGAGGAATTTTAATTATGGGATTTCTGTTGTTTTGAATTTGGCGCCCTGCAGTTTCACTGGCTGTTGACAAGGTGGAGTGTCCCACATACCCTAGTGAGGTTGAAAGGGGAAAAAATGTAAATACATTTTTTAATTTTTTAAATGGGGCTACTTTTGCACATTTGTTGACAGATGAGACATTGAGGATTATAATAAATACCGCTTTGATGTCACACAAGCACTATACATTTCTATATTTTAAAATGTTTATGATCACTACGTTTGATCCACGTTTGATCCAGTTACAATCATGCGTTATACCCGGTGTTGTCCTGAACAGCTTGTCGTATTGTGAAGAAAATTTGCCGCGGAACACACGTTTGAATGGACTCATGACTCCAGTCTATGCCCACCAAAATTACAATCTGTTTGTCTGAAGTGCCTTTTGAAAGCCTTACACTAACATCATATTTAGTCATGTTGGCAATAGAATTAGCTTGCAAATGATGCCCACCTGACAAAGAATGTGATTTATTATGTATTGTTTTTGGAGGGCAGTAGGTAGCCTAGCGGTTCAAAGCATTGGGCCAGTAACCGAATGGTCGCTGGTTTGAATCATCGAGCAGACTAAGTGAAAAATCTGTCGATGTGTCCTTGAGCAAGGCACTTAAAATTGCTCCTGTAAGTCGCTCTGGATAAGAGCATCTGCTAAATTACTAAAATGTCAAAAGTGCATTGAAATGACTTAAGAACTGTGCAGTTGGAGAGTTGTGTGGCCACGGAGACACTAGTTAGACCTCGCGCTCAAAGCCTTGGAATTGTTTTTTCTTGTCTTGCGCCGCTTCCAACATTTCAATGAATATTCTTATTATGTTACTGAATGTATCCAGAGAATTTTCAGATTTTGTTACTGACAAATGCTGTGAAAAGTACAGTAAATGCAAAATGTACTGTACATAAAATAATGTAATGTTTGGATTCAGTTTTGTGTCAGGTGAACTATTTTGTCCTCACCTTTGGTCTGATAATTTCCCCCATAATCTCCAAAGTGTTCTCTTTCAGTTGCAACCATGGTCATCCAAATGCTTTTTACAGTTATTTTGGTAAAAACATTTCTATTTGGCACTATCTATATAGGCCAATGTAAAGGTTTAATGCACATTTCAGTGACTTGGTAGCTAGCTTTCTCGCCAAGTCCGAACAACAGGTTAGCTAACAGTCTGAATAGGTAGTGTGCTGCAAACATAAGTAGATGATCACTGTCACTACAAAATAATGTGATGATGTAGGATTTATATTACATGAGGTAAGAATCGGGGGAAAAAACAACAGAAAAATAAAACCTGACCTTCATGTTTGGCACGTGCACTATGTCTCCGTACTGGTCTTTGGTCTGGACGGCCACCGTGGTGGGCCAGCTGCAGCGGATGTCGTCCTTGTTCAGAATCAGAGACGTCTTCTGGGGGTCCGCGTACGAGTCTGGCTGCAGCCACCTGGAGGGGGGAGAGGGGGGGCATTTATGCATTCATCTATTTATTGACAACATGGCAATGAGCTGATTTTTTCCCCCACAGTAGTGTGTGTGTTTGTGTGTGTACGTACGTCCATGCTTAGTGTGCGTGTGTATGTGGGAATGTGTGTCCGGGCCTACGTTTTTTTGTGTCTACATGCTCTCTTCCTTTCTCTCACCTGGCCAGGCGTCCTCCGCTGGAGTTCTGCACACAGGTGATGAAGTCCTCCAGGAAGGAGTGCTCGTTGGTCTGCAGGTGCAGGGGCAGGTTGCCTTCAAGAGCCTCCAGGATGGTGGGGGAGTGGGACAGGGCCAGCCCCTTGCCCAGGATACCTGAGTGGGCCTTACACACCTGTGGGGAGAGGGGGGAGTTAAGGGGGGAAGGAGAGGGGGAGGAGATGGAAGTATGTCATGGTTACATGCTGACGAAGGCTTGATAGAAGAAATGTGTCCATTGTGATTTTTCATAAGTCATGGTTACACCCTTGACAGCTTGAGTTATGTCACAATGTGATTTTCATAAAAAAGTGAAATGACATCAGAATACCTGGAGAGAGGCCTCTTCAAGAATCTCAAGGTCCTCTTCAAGTTCATTCCCTGGAAAAGTATAAAACAGGATATGCCATTGAGTGCAAATTATAATCTTATATGCACATACAGTTGGGGTCAAATATATTCACACCCTTGCACGATTTCTCCTAAAATAATATGAAGTTTAAAAAACATTTGATGATCAACATGTGTATTTGTTTGATTTACAACGAGACAGAACCAATTTAAAAAAAGATGCACTGAAATTGAGATTTTTCACTTTAAAGTCACAAAATGTCCTGGACTAAATTATTAACCAGTTGTGAAAAGAGAAAAAATAACATTCTGCTCCATTGCACTCCATTGAAAAAGTGCAAGGGTGCCAATATAGTGACCATATATTTGCACTTTAGCTGAAAATGAAAAACAACGGTAAACTTCAATAATGAGAACTAAGCACCTGGTACTTGTTTTTTGAAAGAATATGAGTTGAAGTTCAATATCTTTCCTCCTGTGTTCCCTCCCTATCAGTTCTACCATTTTGTAATGTTCTATGATGTGCCTCACCTATAGGCAGAGCCAGATCCTTCTTCATGAGAGCAGCAGCACACACACTGCCCAAGTATGCCAACTCCTTCTCCAGCTGGATAATACCCTGAAACACACACACACCAGTGTTAATTTTGGCACTCTTTTTCATATTTAGTCTTGTCATTTTGACAAAAATTTCATTAAGTCTTAACATTGTTGTAATTTGAATAAATGACGTATCCTTCCGACTGCTGAAAAGAACTGCGCTGCACATCCTTGCTGCTAATTAATTATGCTCATTACTGAAAAGCTCTCAATCTCTCCAAAATCTCTTGTCCAGTCCACTTTTTTTGTCAGAGCTAATTTTGTCTCGTCTCATTTTAGTCAACACATTTTTTTTTTGTTTAGTTATTGTTTTATCAAATATTTTTGTCACTATTTTTGTTGATGAAATTAACACACACACACACACACACACACACACACACACACACACACACACACACACACACACACACACACACAGGGGTACCTCAGTAGATACAGTAAAGTAAGTTAAAGTTTGAATTTTACAGGGAAACCTATACTTTTTTTCACATTTGACTTAAAGGGGAATATATTCTCCAGTTTCAGTTTATACATACATGCATTCCATCAAACGACTTAAACTCTAAGATAAAGCCATAACTGACAACATTTCACGTGTGGTTGGAGCCAGTGGACCAACTGCGGATTACTTTTTTCACAAGTGTCTACAGTGATTGTAACTTGGTAGCAAGCAAGGGATAAATTCACTGCATTTGAAGTGATCTAGCGAGAAGAGTACGTGAATGGCTACCATCTCTTCCTCCCCCTCTCCTCTCCCACTTTCCACTCGGCACACTCAGACATGCAGTTCGCCAGTGTCGAAGTTGCAGTGGAGGAGCAGCTGTGTTTAAATGCTGAAGCACAACAAATAGTATGTTTGTTACCAGATACACACGCATGTAAATTGCTGTAGTTGATCTGCATCTATACCAATAACAATGTGTGACACTTGTAATGTCTTTCCCTATCCTAATTCAAGCTTCAAAGCAAGCTCTGTTTTGGAAAGGAAACTTGTTTAAAAAAAATATGACCAGATATTTTTCCTTGTTGTTGGCTAGAGGGCTGAATCATTGTGTGAACTTAATGTAATTATTAAGGAACTTTCTCTGCTGCTCAGGCAAGCATATGTCTTTTGCCCTGTTCGAGATGCATACAAGCTTGATGAGCGGACAGCTCGAGAGGGGTGGAGGGATCAGGACACAATGAGTTGTGGAATTCAAGGCCTGGGATAGAGGCCAAGCTTGACGGTCGTGATGAATAATGAGCAATAATCGTGAATTCAAGATTTTCTAACAGTATATCAAAATCTATCATTTGTTGTCAAAAAAAAAACGTTTTCTGACTACAGACAGTTCAAGAATAGGAAAATCTTGTTTTTGGGGTAAACAACACCTTTAACACGCAAAAACAAGTTCCTCTTTACCTCATCTGGTCCGGGGTTGAATTCGTATCCCACGGCAACACACTTGAAGCCGTAGAAACAAGCCTTCTCGTCTTTTACGTAGTCAGAAGCCGTTTCCAAGGAGAACAGGGCCTCGTTTCCTGGAATCCCAGAGGAAGAACACACAGGTGGATACGGTGATATTGACAGCAGGGAGGACAGGGGGACTACTTTAATGTAGGTTAGCTGAGATTAATTCATGCAGGTGGTTTAGCAGAGCTGCCCATTGAAGAGATTGAGCTTCCCCGAATCGATCTATAAGCTAACCTTCGATTGGCTTCAGATGTTTGTTCACATGCGTGTCATTTTAGTTAGCTAGTCAAATGAAATGCCTTCCTACTGAAACAAAAAACTATCACCCAACAGGCAAATCTGTTTGAAACTAAGTCATTTCAACCAATTTTGCCCACTCAGCATTAGCCACAGAACAATAATTATGCATGGATCGGAGCCTCAAAATAAAGAAAAGCTTTGTCAAAGAGTGTCATCTGACTGGAGGTGAATTGTTGGACCTCTTATCTTACCTGGCAGCACTAGGACGGTGGTGGGCCAGCCATTGGAGCCGGAGATCTTCTTGAGCTCCACCCAGGTGTTGATGGTGTCATGGGCCAGGGGCTTGGTGCCGAGGCTGGACAGGTGGATTGAGCGGCTCGGGATGAGCAGGCGGAGGACATCCTCGGGCTGGGCCGTGCCACACTGGGGGTCAAACTCGATGGTGGTCCACCGCACGCAGTCCGGGAACGACACCTGAGGTGTGGTGGGGGAGAGGATGGTCAAAGCAATGAAACAATTAAAGGAAATCATCCAGGCTCATATATACATGTGCCTATGAACCAGAGTTACACTTTTAGCACTGAGGCAGTGTGCCCTAGTAGGAAGTCCAATGTGATTCTATCAGCTCCAATATACAGTACCAGTCAAAAGTTTGGACACAACTATTTATTTTTTATATTTTCTACATTGTTGAATAATAATGAAGACATCACAACTATGAAATAACACATATGGAGTCATGTAGCAACGAAACAAGTGTTGGGTACAAGTGTACTTCTTCAAAGTAGCCACCCTTTGCCTTGATGAGAGCTTTGCACTCTCTTGGCATTCTCTCAACCTACTTCATGAGGTCGTCATTTCAATTAACAAGTGTGCCTTGTTAAAAGTTAATTTGTGGAATTTCTTTCCTCCTTCATGTGTTTGAGCAATCAGTGTTGTGACAAGGTAGGGTTGGTATACAGAAGACAGCCCTATTTGGTATAAGACCAAGTCCATTTTATGACAAGAACAGCTCAAATAAGCAAAGAGAAATGACAGTCCATCATTACTTTAAGACATGAAGGTCAGTCAATACGGAAAATTTCAAGAACTTTTAAAGTTTCTTCAAGTGCAGTCACAAAAACCATCAAGCGCGATGATGAAACTGCCGCTCATGAGGACAACCACAGGAAAGGAAGACCCAGAGTTACCTCTGCTGCAGAGGATAAGTTCATTAGAGTTACCAGCCTCAGAAACTGCAGCCCAAATAAATGCTTCAGAGTTCAAGTAACAGATACATCTCAACATCAACTGTTCAGAGGAGACTGTGTAAATCAGGCCTCCATGGTCGAATTGCTGCAAAGAAACCACTACTAAAGGACACCAATAAAAAGGAGGGACTTGCGTGGGCCAAGACACACAAGCAATGGACATCACACTGGTGGAAATCTGTCCTTTGGTCTGATGAGTCCAAATTGGAGATTTTTTGTTCTAACTGCCGTGTCTTTGTGAGACGCAGAGTAGGTGAACAGATGATCTCCGCATGTATGGTTCCCACGGTGAAGGAAAGAGGAGCAGGTGTGATGGTGCATTGCTGGTGACACTGTCAGTGATTTATTTACAATTCAAGGTACACTTAACCAGCATGGCTACCACAGCATTCTGCAGCAATATGCCATCCCATCTGGTTTGCGCTTAGTGGGACTATCATTTGTTTCTCAACAGGAAAACACACCTCCAGGAGAATGAAGAATCTTTGAAGAATCTGTATAACACTTTTTGGGTTACTACATGATTCCATATGTGTTATTTCATAGTTTTGAAGTCCACTATTATTCTACAATGTAGTAAAAATAAAGAAAACCCTTCAATGAGTAGGTGTCCAAACGTTTGACTGGTACTGTGTGTGTGTGTGTGTGTGTGTGTGTGTGTGTGTGTGTGTGTGTGTGTGTGTGTGTGTGCATTGTGTGTGTGTATGTATGTTAATAAATATAAAATATATAGTTTTATATGTACTTTTTTTTTTACCCTTGACTACTAGAATTCATATGTTGTGAATAGTCCTACTGTACCGTGTGTGTGTATGGGTGTGTGCGTTACCTTATACTGTGCGACTCCGGCCTGCTTGTAAGGGTGATCACTCTCTATCACAGCATAGTGACTGGAGGTGGTGCAAGCTGATAGGCCCTGCTCCGGCTGGTTACCCGTGGTGCTGTCTGTTGATTGGTTGGGGTTGAAAGCCGGTGGGGCATATTTCTGGTTCAGAGCGGAGGCAGCAGGAAGTAACTCCTGGACCAGACCAAAGACTTCCACTGCGGCCTGATGTGGAATAAAAAATCATCACAATAGTTCTCTTTCACTTAAGAGGAAGACTTAGATGTTGTTGATGTCTGAAAGCAGGAAGTCGACCCTCTGTGTATAGCGTGTATGATCTTAAATAACATTTACATCTAAACACATAGGTAGGGTGTTAGGTGACGTAACAAACAACGGACGTTATGCGAGAAATCTACAAAAAACAGCAGTGACAAAACACATTTTCACTAAATGTCAACTATGTGGTCGTCAAAATACATAATAAATAATTTGGAAACATGAATGTGGAAGTTATTTTTAACCATGTCTAAAAATCACAATACTGTACGTTGTGATATAAGCCCAAAAGTGCCGTGCTTGGAACATTAAATTCTGCTGGACAGCCTTTATGAAACCCGTGAAATCAGTGTGTTCCTCACTCCAGAGTAATTTTATTGCTAGCAAGTATGGGAAAGGGTGTTATACGGTCAACAGATGTCCTTTGACTAAAATATAAGGTAAAAAGCTTTTTCCTTCGCTTCTGTCATTGACGTTTTCAGAGACCAAAACATAGCAGCTTACAAAGTGCTGCTATGTAGCTACATTTGGTGTTTTCATGACGAGATGCTACCTAGTGTGAGGGAGTGTTTGTTGGCTTGATGCCATTCGCTGAGGTAACGCTCTGGACGAGAGGCAGCGATGCTTTGCAGTGGCTGTATTGTGCCAGTGGCAAATTTGGTTATATTCTGGTGTAAACTACCAGAATTCAGTGGCTTAAGCGAATTGAAAATGTGTCCCATCTATCTTGCTGTGCAGGTGGCTAGCAGGCAGCTCACTCGGTCTCAGCCTAGGCTAATTATTTGCTGGAAACTGTGTAATTTTTCCTCCCATCACTAGCGTAACTCATCAACACCAAACATAACATTACAATGTAACCCAACCCAGGTGTAGGCCTACCTTAGAAGTAAGCTATGTTATTAGACTAGTAGTATAGCCTTCTGTGTTACAGTTCCAACTTAGTGAGAAGTGTGTGCGGTGCGTGTTGGGGATGCTGTGTGTGTGTGGGGATGCTGAGAAGTGTTTGGATATGTGTGTGTATTCGTGGGGGTGATGTGTGAATTCTGCGTGTGTGGGGTGTGTGTGTGTGTATGCAGGTGGCACGGCACAAGTTTGGGCGTATTATTTGGCACTCTAGGCCTAATCAGTTAGGCTACTGAATACAACATAACTGTGATGTTGAAAGTTAGAAGCATTCAGGTAATGTTCGATTGAACTTCAGAATGGGCAAAACGAGTGACCTAAGTGAATTTAAGCGAGATAGGATCGTCGGTGCCAGGTGCGCCAGTTCCAGTATCTCAAAAACGGCCGGCCTCCTGGGCTTTTCACGCACGACAGTCTCTAGGCTTTACCGAGAATGGTGCAGGGGAAAAAAATCCAGTCAGAGGCAGTACTGTGGAGGAAAACCGCTCTTTAATGAAAGGTCGAAGGAAAATGGCAAGAATCGAGGCAAGCTAACAGGCGGGCCAAAAAACAACAACTTCTAGACCACCTTTACTTCACACAGAGACGCGTACAAAGCTCTCCCTCGCCCTCCATTTGGAAAATCGGACCATAATTCTATCCTCCTGCTTACAAGCAAAAATTAAAGCAGGAAGCACCAGTGACTCGGTCTATAAAAAGTGGTCAGATGAAGCAGATGCTAAACTACAGCACTGTTTTGCTAGCACAGACTGGAATATGTTCCGGGATTCTTCCGATGGCATTGAGGAGTACACCACATCAGTCACTGGTTTTATCAATAAGTGCATTGAGGACGTCATTACTACAGTGACTGTACGTACATACCCCAACCAGAAGCCATGGATTACAGGCAACATTCGCACTGAACTAAAGGGTACAGCTGGTGCTTTCAAGGAGTGGGACTCTAACCCGGAAGCTCATAAGAAATCCCGCTATACCCGCTGACGAACCATCAAACAGGCAAAGCGTCAATACAGGACTAAGAACGAATCGTACTACACCGGCTCCGACGCTCGTAGGATGTGGCAGGGCTTGCAAACTATTACAGACTACAAAGGGAAGCACACCCGAGAGCTGCCCAGTGACACAAGCCTACCACAGGAGCTAAATTACTTCTATGCTCGCTTCGAAGCAAGTAACACTGAAACAAGCATGAGAGCATCAGTTGTTCCGGATGACTGTGTGATCACGCTCGCCGTAGCCGATGTGAGTAAGACCTTAAAACAGGTTAACATTCACAAGGCAAGAGGTACTGGCCAAGTCCTTCCCCCTGCACCCATGCCTGCGCACCCCCAATGAGGAGTTGCGGTTCGCTGTGCCTGCTACCCACACGCAACGCCCACTCCAATAGTCTGCAAGTGGTGTTGGTGGAGGTCATCGCCACCAAAGTGTTGAAGCCCCCGGTGGAGGTACTCAGTGAACCTGACTACATCAACCGCATGCTGCTGTCTCAGCTGGAGCACCACGAAGGCCTACACCTACGAGACCATAAAGGAATACTACCTGTTCTTCCAGAGGTTGGGGAAAGGGCACTGGATGAGGGCAGCAAAGGGATCAACGAGCAAGCCAGCTACAATGCCATCAAGCTGCACAAGCTCTACAACAAATTGGAATGTAAATGCCAGGCCCTGGGCTCTATCCAAAAAAACTCCAAGCCCAATAAACAGGACATGCATAAGCTGAAAGAGATAGGGGCAATGGAGAACGAGCACAGCGACTTGCAACTGCACATTTCCCTGACTGTCTGGGGTTGTGAGAAACTGTGGTACTGGAGGGCCCACATCACTGGGGCTGAGGAGAAGCGGGAGCAGATGACATGCTACTTCATCAAATGTGAGCCTCCTGCAAAGCGACTCCTTCCAGAACAGTCAGTTTAACATAGCAGGTGACCTTTCCCTTTCTTGAAAAAATGTCCAGCTGCCTTCCATCAATAAACTGCCATTCCGTTGAACAAACGTTCCTTGAGCAGTCTAAAAACAAGCCCAATGCCCCTTTGGAGAAAATGCTGACTGACATGCAGATGTGTCAGAGTGAGGAGCTCTATTCCTTCCACAGCCCCTGTCCAGAGCACTTGAAGGTCATGGACTTCCTAAAAATGTACTCCTCCTTCCTGGCCACTATTCTGGAGAGTGTCCCTTGAGACTTCTTCTCTCACAGAGAGGAGACCGAGGATAACCGTGACTATGAGGATGAGACGGACAGGAATAGGGACGGCCTGGCAGAACTCTGCTTCATGCTCATAGGGGAGATCTTTAAACTCAGAGGCATCTTCAAGTGGGTTCGAAAAAACACTCATTGGACTAGTTCAAGTCGCAATTGGAAAAAACAGTAACAAGCAGATAAGAGACACTATCAACTGGGTACTCAGTGAGAAGATGCTTGTGCACTACATCAACAGGGACACCTTCTGGTCCAACGAAAAGCGAGCCATCCACAACAATGTTAGGACAGATGCTGAACATCAGGAGACCAAAGAGAGAGCCTAACAGAAGCTACTCAACAACATCGCAGGCACACTACAGAACTACGTGGGACAGCAGAATGCCAGATATGGAAGCATCAAGGTCTTCAACGCACTTCAGGAGACAAGTGCCAACAAGAATCTACTTTGCATCCTCCTGGAGATGTTCCTTACAGAGCTGTGTCCAGAGCTCAATAGGGAGATGGAGATCGGAGTCATGTCACTGCAAGAAAGCATCCCCATTCTTGGTGGGATTATTGACAGTGTTGTTATTGCAAAGTTGTTTTGACTATTTAGAAACAATACAAATGTAGCTTCAAAGGGCCTCCCGAGCAGAGCAGCGGTCTAAGGCACTGCATTGCAGTGCTTAAGGCGTCACTACAGACCCAGATTCGATACCAGGCTGTGTCACAGCTGGCCGTGACCGGGAGACCTATGAGGCGGCGCACAATTGGTTAGGGAGGGTTTGGCCGGCCGGGATGTCCTTGTCCACTCACGCTGTAGCGAATCCTTCTGGGAGACTGGGCGCCTGCAAGCTGACTTTGGTAGCCAGTTGTGCGACGTTTCCCTGACACATTGGTGTGGCTGGCTTCCGGGTTAAGCAAGCAGTGTGTCAAGAAACAGTGTGGCGACGCAGGGTCGTGTTTTGGAGGACACATGGCTCCCGAGTCCGTACGGGAGTTGCAGAGACGGGGACAAGACTAACTACCAATTGTGGAGAAAAAGGGATAAAAGTAGCAAAAAAATACATGTAGCTTCAAAGAGTGCTAGGCTGGATCAATGTAGTTCTTGAAAAAAAACCTTACTCACCTTAGGGACCTTTGACTAGATACAGCAGTAAAAAAACAATAGAACTTACTTCACAGACAACATTTACCACATCTCACCTTGGGTACTGATGTAGCCACAGGGCCGATGTAGGCCAGGATGAGGGGGAGCAGCATAGAGAACAGACTGGAAGAGCTTAGCAGCTCAGGGATGTCCTCCGCTGCAGACAAGAGCACAGGTTTGAATTATACGGACATACAGAGCCTTCGGAAAGTATTCAGAAACCTCGACTTCCTCCACATTTTGTTAGGTTGCAGCCTTACTCAAAAATTTATGAAATAGTTTATTTCCCTAATCAATCTTGCACAAAACTACTTTTTAGAAATGTTGGCTGATTAATAAAAAAGTGAAATATAACATTTACATAAGTATTCAGACACTTTACTCAGTACTTTGTTGAAGCACCTTTTGCAGCGATTACAGCCTTCAGTCTTCTTGGGTATGACGCTACAAGCTTGGCACAACTGTATTTGGGGAGTTTATCCCATTCTTCTCTGCAGATCCTCTCAAGCTCTGTCAGGTTGGATGGGGAGCGTTGTTGCTGCACAGCTAATTTCCTGTCTCTCTAGCGATGTTAAATCAGGTTCAAGTCCGGGCTCTGGCACTCAAGGACATTCAGAGACTTATCCCCAAACCACTCCTGTGTTGTCTTGGCTGTGTGCTTAGTGTCGTTGTCCTGTTGGAAAGTGAACCATTGCCCCAGTCGGAGGTCCTGAGTGGTCTGGAACATATTTTCATCAAGGATCTCTCTGTACTTTGTTCCGTTCATCTTTGCCTGCCGCTGAAAAACATCCTCACAGCATGACGTTACCGCCACCATGCTTCACCGTAGGGATGGTACCAGGTTTCCCTCCAGACGTGACACTTGGCATTCAGGCCAAAGAGTTCAATCTTGATTTCAAGAGAATCTTGACCAGAGAATCTTGTTTCTCATGGTCAGTGTCTTTAGGTGACTTTTGGCAAACCAAGCGGGCTGTCAAGTTCCTTTTACTGAGGAGTGGCTTTCGTCTGGCCACTCTACAATAAAGGCCACATTGGTGGAGTGCTGCAAAGATGGTTGTCCTTCTGGAAGGTTCTCCCATCTCCACAGAGGAACCATAGCTCTGTCAGAGTGACCATCGGGTTCTTGGTCACCTCCCTGACCAAGGCTCTTATCCCGATTGCTCAGTTTGACCAGGTGGCCAGGAAGAGTCTTGGTGGCTCCAAACTTCTTCCATTTAAAATTGATTGAGGCCACTGTGTTCTTGGGGACCATCAAAGCTGCAGAAATGTTTTGGTACCCTTCTCCAGACCTTTGCCTCGACACAATCCTGTCATCTAGGAGCACTACAGGCAATTCATTCAACCTCAAGCTTGGTTTTTGCTCTGACATGCACTGTCAACAGGTGTGTGCCTTTCCAAATCATGTCCAATCAATAGAATTTTACACAGGTGGACTCGAATCAAGTTGTAGATACATTTTAAGGATGATCAATGGAAACGGGGTGCACCTGAGCTCAATTTCAAGTCTCATAGCAAAGGGTCTGAATACATATAAGGTGTTTCTTTTGTTTATTTTTCATACAATTGCATAAAGTATTGTATTAAGTTTACATTGCTGCGGAAATAGTTTTTATTTAAATCCATTTTAGAATAAGGCTGTAACGTAACAAAATGTGGAAAAAGTCAAGGGCTCTGAATACTTTCCGAAGGAACTGTATAGGGCTGGTTTTCTTTTTAAAAGGTTTTAACCATTATTTATACAGGGAATCCCAGTTGAGACCAGGCTCTCTTTTTAAATCGTGCCCTGTGTTACAACAATCAACAACACAAACAGTTCAAACAGATAAAATTACATACAGAGCAGAAACTATTAGATTTTGCAAGTGCAGTCCACAATGAATGTCCTGTATTAAAGTCTTAAAGTGACCTAATGATACCAGGACATCCAGCTCTTATACATCTTGGAATGAAGAACAATAACTTAAAGCAGGTTTGCCCAACTCAAAGGAGAAATGCGGAACATCAAAGTAGTATACTTTGGGAGTGTGTCGGATCATCACTAAATCTACAGGATATAAATGAAGTGAGGTAGTCCGGGAGTTTTAGGAGAACTGCTTTTTAAACAAATAAGAGCAAATGCTGAGCCCTTTCTGGACCCAGATTAAATGTGCACTGTACATTACATTTACATTTAAGTCATTTAGCAGACGCTCTTATCCAGAGCGACTTACAAATTGGTGCATTCACCTTATGACATCCAGTGGAACAGCCACTTTCTGTACTTCTGTACAGAAGTAGCTCTTCCATTTTCTGGTTGCTAAAATTCAAATAGTTTTCCTAATTTCAGATTATGTGACAAAACAAGCAATGTACAGTATTCATTTAGAGAATCATTGTACCATTTAAACGTCTATGTGGATTTGGTAGGGTCGCCCAAAAAGTTACATATTGCAGCTTTACGCATATCCTTGGTCAAGAATGTTTTGGCATGGAGATTCTACATTCAGCATGCTTTTTAGTCCAGGAGTATTTGTATTTATTAAGAATGCCCATTAGTTCTTCCTGGGGTCCAGCAACATTAAAACTTCTTCGTGATCCATGTCCCGTCCACGGGACGGTTGAGCTAACGTAGGCCAATGCGATTAGCATGAGGTTGTAAGTAACAAGAACATTTCCCAGGACATAGACATTTCTGATATTGGCAGAAAGATTAATAACAAGAATTTAAGCTAACTGCACTGTCCAATTTACAGTAGCTATTACAGTGAAATAATACCATGCTACTGTTTGAGGACAGTGCACAATTTCGAAAATAAAAAAAATATTGATACCCTGCGTGGCATCAACTGTGCCACAAAACCATACTGAAGTGGTAAAGTTGATATCCATGTTTATAAACACAGGGTTGCTACAGTTATTATATGTGGTGATCATTATTATTTTGTTAATTTTATGAAGGAGGAGGGTAGTGTTTTTTTTTTACAACCCCTCGAGTTCGACCCCCCTCTAGTAAATTTGGAACTGTCCCTTCCTGTTTAATATTAAGGACTGTGAAACAAGTGTCTAAGTACGATTTATAGGAATTCAACATTTGTTTTTTAGTATTATGTGCCTGTTATAGAAGTGTTGGAATTGATTTCATGAAATGTATTTGTTGTTTTCAGAACTAATGCCACTCTTTACAAGTACTGTTTTTGATTCAGACAAATGCTCAGAATTCTTTGGGAAAATATTGCAATCATAAAAGCTTAAATGTAGCTCTGCACCTACTTCTCTTTCTTATCATTACTGTTTGTTTACAGGACAGTTGATATTTTTGATGTTCCTACTGAGAAACAATTGTACTATAAAACACAATCACACATTCCCATTTTAAATGTAACATTTATTTAACTAGGCAAGTCAGTTAAGAACAAATTCTTATTTACAAGGACGGCCTACCAGGGAACAGTGGGTTAACTGCCTTATTCAGGGGTAGAATAACAGATTTTTACCTTGTCAGCGGTGGGATTCAATCCAGTAACCTTTTGATTACTGGCCCAGCGCTCTAACCACTAGGCTACCTGCCGTCCCCATATAGGGGAGTTGTGACTCTTTTTCTAAAACATATGGTATTGAAAAGGAATGAATGCATTTTCAATGTAAATAAAATCTTTCCAAAATAATACCCATTGTCCTACACATTTTCCCAGACATTTAAATAAATGTAATGTGTTCCATCATGTCTGTTAAATTTCTCTTTCCCTCATTTGTAAAAGCCCATATTCCTGCAGCCGGGCCTCATAGACTACACGTAACATAGTAAACAAAAATCAGAGACACTCAAATTAGTGTATATTATGTTTGGTATGGTTACAAAAGACAGGTTACTTCAGGCAAAAATGAATGGCGTGTGGGCATGTAGCACAAACATCTACATAGCAACCCAAAGGTTGGGTGTTTGAATCTTATCACGGACAACTTTAGCATTTGTGACCCATTTCAGGAAACTAGGCGTATGTCGCGGCTGGCCCTTGGATGTACACAGAGAGCTAATATAATAATATGCATGTCAATCTCTCCTGGCTCAAAGTGGAAGAGCGATTGACTTGTACTTATGAGAGGTATTGACATGTTGAATGCACCGAGCTGTCTGTCTAAACTACTGGCACACAGCTCGGACACCCATGCATACCCCAACTAGACATGCCACCAGAGGTCTCTTCACAGTCCCCAAATCCAGGACAGACTATGGGAGGCGCACAGTACTACATAGAGCCATGACTACATGGAACTCTATTCCACATCAAGTAACTGACGCAAGCAGTAAAAATAGATTTAAAAAACAGATTTAAAAAAACACATTATGGAACAGCGGAGACTGTGAAGCAACACAAACATTGGCAGACACATGCATACAAACACACACACAATAACATACGTACAATTCATACACATGGATTGGATTTAGTAATGTAGATATGTGGTAGTGCTGGAGTAGGGGCCTGAGTGCACACAGTGTTTCGTGAAATCTGTGACTGTATTGTAATGTTTTTAAAATTGTATAAACTGCCTTAATTTTTCTGGACCACAGGAAGAGTAGCTGCTGCTTTGGCAATAGCTAATGGGGATCCACAATAAATACAAATTGTATCGAATTGCGTTTTTTGGCAGAAATGGAGCAACCAGCTCTAAATGTGGCTCGTCATCGAAAACACTCACTAACTTTTACAGGTGCACAACAGAGCATCCTTTCGGGCTGTATCACAGCCTTGTACGGAAACTGCACAGCCCACAACCGCCGGGTTCTCCAGAGGGTTGTGCGGTTTGCACAACGCATCACCAAGGGCAAACTACCTGCCCTCCAGGACACCTACAACACCCGATGTCAGAGGAAGGCAAAAAAGATCATCAAGGACAATAACCACCGAGCCACTGCCTGTTCACCCCGCTATCATCCAGAAGGCGAGGTCAGTACAGGTGCATCAAAGCTGAGAGACTGAAAAACAATCCAAATTTAACCCGGCAAGTCAGTTAAGAACAAATTCTTATTTACAATGACGGCCTACCCCGGCCAAACCCGGATCACAGTGGGCCAATTGTGCACCGCCCTATTCGAACCAGGGACTGTAAAAACGCCTCTTGCACTGAGATGCAGTGCCTTAGACCGCTGCTGAAGCATTATGGCAACTCAGCGACACAATGGTAGGGATTCACTTTTTTGGGATAGGGGGCAGCATTTTCACTTTTGGATGAATAGCGTGCCCAGAGTGAACTGCCTCCTACTCTGTCCCAGATGCTAATATATGCATATTATTATTACTATTGGATAGAAAACACTGAAGTTTCTAAAACTGTTTGAATGATGTCTGTGAGTATAACAGAACTCATATGGCAGGCAAAAACCTGAGAAAAATCCAACCAGGAAGTGGGATATCTGAGGTTGGTCGATTTTCAACTCTTTGCCTATCAAATATACAGTGTCTATGGGGTCATATTGCACTTCCTAAGGCTTCCACTAGATGTCAACAGTCTTTAGAACCTTGTTTGATGCTTCTACTGTAAAGGAGGGGGGAATGAGAGGGGAATGAGTCAGTGGTCTGGCAGAGTGCCATGAGCTGACCATGCGTGTTCACGTGAGAGTTAGCTTGAGTTCCATTGCATTTCTGAAGACAAAGGAATTCTCCGGTTGGAACATTATTGAAGATTTATGATAAAAACATCCTAAAGATTGATTCTATACTTCGTTTTGACATTTTTCTACGAACTGTAATATAACTTGCGATCGCGCATTGAGCATTTGGATTACTGGGCTAAACGCGCAAACAAAAAGGAGGTATTAGGACATACATTATGGACGTTATCGAACAATCAAACATTTATTGTGGAACTGGGATTCATGGGAGTGCAGTCTGATGAAGTTCATCAAAGGTAAGTTAATGTTTCTAATGCTATTTCTGACTTCTGTTGACTCCGCAACATTGCAGGTATATGTTTGGCTTGTTTTGGTCTCTGAGCGCCGTACTCAGATTATTGCATGGTTTCCTTTTTCCGTAAAGCTTTTTTGAAATCTGACAAAGCGGTTGCATTAAGGAGAAGTATCGCTATAATTCTGTGCATAATACTTGTATCTTTTATCAAAGTTTATTATGAGTATTTCTGTAAATTGATGTGGCTCTGTGCAAATTCACGGGATGTTTTGGAGGCAAATCCAAATGTAAGCAGATTTTTGGATACAAATATGAACTTGATCGAACAAAACATACATGTATTGTGTAACATGTTGTCCCGGGAGTGTCATATGATGAAGATTATCAAAGGTTAGTGATTAACTTTTGCTCTATTTCTGTTTTTTGTGACCCCTCTCTTTGGCTGGAAAATGGCTGTGTTTTTTGTTACTAGGCGCTGACCTAACATAATCGCATGGTATGCTTTCGTCGTAAAGCCTTTTTGAATCGGACACTGTGGTGGGATTAACAACAAGTTTCTCTTTAAAATTGTGTATAATACTTGTATGTTTGAGGAATTTTAATTATGAGATATCTGTTTGAATTTGGCGCCCTACACGTTCACTGGCTGTTGTCAAATCGATACCGTTAACGGGATTTCCGCCGTAAGAAGTTAATGTTAGATTCCTCACTTCCAAGGCAGTTAAAGTCAATGAAATAATCACTTATCATAATCTTGATGTGATTGGCCTGACTGAAACATGGCTTAAGCCTGATTAATTTACTGTGTTAAATGAGGCCTCACCTCCTGGTTACACTAGTAACCATATCCCCCGCGCATCACGCAAAGGCGGAGGTGTTGATAGCAAATTTAAATTTACACAAACGTCTTTTGAGCTTCTAGTCATGAAATCTATGCAGCCTACTCAATCACTTTTTATAGCTACTGTTTACAGGCCTCCTGGGCCATATACAGCGTTCCTCACTGAGATCCCTGAATTCCTATCGGACCTTGTAGTCATAGCAGATAATAGTCTAATTTCTGGTGACTTTAATATTCACATAGAAAAGTCCACAAACCCACTCCAAAAGGCATCATCGACTCAGTGGGTTTTGTCCAACATGTCTCCGGACCTACTCACTGCCACAGTCATACTCTGGACCTAGTTTTGTCCCGTGGAATAAATGTGGTGGTGTTTTTCCTCATAATCCTGGACTATCGGACCACCATTTTTTACGTTTGCAATCGCAACAAATAATCTGCTCAGACCCCAACCAAGGAGCATCAAAAGTCGTGCTATAAATTCTCAGACAGCCCAAAGATTCCTTGATGCCCTTCCAGACTCCCTCTGCCTACCCAAGGACGTCAGAGGACAAAAATCAGTTAACCACCTAACTGAGGAACTCAATTTAAGCTTGCGCAATACCCTAGATGCAGTTGCACCCCTAAAAACTAAAAACATTTGTCATAAGAAACTAGCTCCCTGGTATACAGAAAATACCCGAGCTCTGAAGCAAGCTTCCAGAAAATTGMAACGGAAATGGCGCCACACCAAACTGGAAGTCTTCCGACTAGCTTGGAAAGACAGTATCGTGCAGTATCGAAGAGCCCTCACTGCTGCTCGATCATCCTATTTTTCCAACTTAATTGAGGAAAATAAGAACAATCCGATATTTTATTTTGATACTGTTGCAAAGCTAACTAAAAAGCAGCATTCCCCAAGAGAGGATGGCTTTCACTTCTGCAGTAATAAATTCATGAACTTCTTTGAGGAAAAGATCATGATCATTAGAAAGCAAATTACGGACTCCTCTTTAAATCTGCGTATTCCTCCAAAGCTCAGTTGTCCTGAGTCTGCACAACTCTGCCAGGACCTAGGATCAAGGGAGACACTCAAGTATTTTAGTACTATATCTCTTGACACATTGATGAAAAGAAGCATGGCCTCTAAAACTTCAAGCTGCATACTGGACCCTATTCAAACTAAACTACTGAAAAAGCTGCTTCCTGTGCTTGGCCCTCCTATGTTGAACATAATAAACGGCTCTCTATCTACCGGATGTGCACCAAACTCACTAAAAGTGGCAGTAATAAAACCTCTCTTGAAAAAGCCACACCTTGACCCACAAAATATTTCCTCTCAAAAATGTTAGACAAAGCTGTTGTGCAGCAACTCACTGCCTTCCTGAAGACAAACAACGTATACGAAATGCTTCAGTCTGGTTTTAGACTCCATCATAGCACTGAGACTAAAAGGTTGTTTACCACCGGTGCAAAGGCGTCAGACCGAGACTCTGCATCTGTCCTCGTGCTCCTCACCTTAGTGCTGCTTTTGATATAGAGATTGGAAACCCAAATTGGTCTACACGGACAAGTTCTGGCCTGGTTTAGATCTTATCTGTCAGAAAGATATCAGTTCGTCTCTGTGAATGGTGTGTCCTCTGACAAATCAACTGTAAATTTCGGTGTTCCTCAAGGTTCCGTTTTAGGACCACTATTGTTTTCACTATATATTTTACCTCTTGGGGATGTCATTCGAAAACATAATGTTAACTTTCACTGCTATGCGGATGACACACAGCTGTACATTTCAATGAAACATGMTGAAGCCTCAAAATTGCCCTCGCTAGAAGCCTGTGTTTCAGACATAAGGAAGTGGATGGCTGAAAACMTTCTACTTTTAAACTCGGACAAAACAGAGATGCTTGTTCTAGGTCCCAAGAAACAAAGAGATCTTCTGTTGAATATGACAATTAATCTTGATGGTTGTAAGTCTCAAATAAAACTGTGAAGGACCTCGGCGTTACTCTAAACCCTGAGCTCTCTTTTGACGAACATATCAAGACTGTTTCAAGGACAGCTTTTTTCCATTTATGTAACATTGCAAAAACTTGAAATGTTCTGTCCAAAATTGAAGCAGAAAAATGAATCCATGCTTTTGTTACTTCTAGGTCAGACTACTACAATGCTTTACTTTCCGGCTACCCGGATAAATCACTAAATAAACTTCAGTTAGTGATAAATACAGCTGCTAGAATCCTGACTAGAACCAAGAAATGTGATCATATTACTCCAGTGCTAGCTTCCCCACACTGGCTTCCTGTTAAGGCAAGGGCTGATGTCAATGTTTTACTGCTGAGCTACAAAGCATTACATGGGCTTGCTCCTACCTATCTTTCCGATTTGGTCCTGCCGTACATAACTACACGTACGCTACGGTCACAAGACACATGCCTCCTATTTGTCCCTAGAATTTCTAAGCAAACAGCTGGAGGCAGGGCTTCCTCCTATAGAGCTCCATTTTTATGGAATGGTCTGCCTACCCATGTGAGAGACGCAGACTCGGTCTCAACCTTTAAGTCTTTATTGAAGACTCATCTCTTCAGTAGGTCCTATAATTGAGTGTAGACTGGGCCAGGAGTGTGAAGGTGAACGGAAAGGCACTGGAGAAACGAACCGCTCTTGGTGTCTCTGCCTGGCCGGTTCCCCTCTCTCCACTGGGATTCTATGCCTCTAACCCTATTACAGGGGCTGAGTCACTGGCTTACTGGTGCTCTTCCATGCTGTCCCTAGGAGGGGTGCGTCACTTGAGTGGGTTGAGTCACTGCCGTGGTATTCCTGTCTGGGTTGGCAACCCCCCTTGGGTTGTGCCGTGTCGGAGATCTTTGTAAGCTACTCGGCCTCGTCTCAGGATAGTAAGTTGGTGGTTGAAGATATCGCTCTAGTGGTGTGGGTACTGTGCTTTGGCAAAGTGGGTGGGGTTATATCTTTCCTGTTTGGCCCTGTCCGGGGGTATCATCGGATGGGGCCACAGTGTCTCCCGACCCCTCCTGTCTCAGCCTCCAGTATTTATGCTACAGTAGTTTATGTGTCGGGGGGCTAGGATCAGTCTGTTATATCTGGAGTATTTCTCCTGTCTTATCCTTTGTCCTGTGTGAATTTAAGTATGCTCTCTCTTATTCTCTCTTTCTTTCTCTCTCTCGGAGGACCTGAGCCCTAGGACCATGCCTCAGGACTACCTGGCATGATTACTCCTTGTTGTCCCCAGTCCACCTGGCCGTGCTGCTGCTCCAGTTTCAACTGTTCTGCCTGCAGCTATGGAACCCTGACCTGTTCACTGTGATTACTATTATTTGACCATGCTGGTCATTTAGGAACATTTGAACATCTTGGCCATGTTCTGTTATAATCTCCACACGGCACAGCCAGAAGGGGACTGGCCACCCCTCATAGCCTGGTTCCTCTCTAGGTTTCTTCCTAGGTTTTGGCCTTTCTAGGGAGTTTTTCCTAGCCACCGTCCTTCTACACCTGCATTGCTTGCTGTTTGGGTTTTAGGCTGGGTTTCTGTACAGCACTTTGATATATCAGCTGATGTAAGAAGGGCTATATAAATCAATTTGATTTGATTTATGGTAGAGAAATGAACATTAAATTCTCTGACAACAGCTCTGGTGAACATTCCTGCAGTCAGCACGCCAATTGCACGCTCCCTCAAAACTGTAGAAATCTGGGGCATTGTGTTGTGTGCCAAAACTGCACATTTAAAGTGGCCTTGCTTTGTTCCCAGCACAAGGTGCACCTGTGTAATGACCATGCTATTTAAAAAAAATCAGCTTCCTGATATGCCACACCAGTAAGGTGTCAAAAATTATTAGGGAAAAAAAAGAAATGCTCACTAACAGGGATGTAAACAAATTTGAGCACAAAATTGAAGAGAAATAAGCTTTTTGTGTGTATGGAACAATTCTGGGGTCTTTTATTTCAGCTAATAAACCCAACACTTTATATGTTGCATTCATATTTCTATTCAGTAGAATTTTTAATTCTGTTTTATTTGACTAAACATTGAATTTGGCCTTACTGTTATTAGCCCATAGAAACACATTGAAAAACATTCTTACTTGGCAAAACAGACAAATCTAAAGGAAAAACAAAAAAATTAATCTTAAAGAAGTTTGTTTTGAAGTGTCTGTCCTATATCTGAGAAATATCAGAATGTTCAGGAAATTGTAGCCCAAATAGGTCAGATGCTACAGACGTTTTCTTGAGAATACCAACCTTCCACCGCAGATGGCCGACGACAGTGCAAAAAATGGATCTCTAGCTTAAACAGATATTATTGGATATTATTGTTATTATGCTAATTTCATTTCCACGCAGGACCTATTTATAACATGACAGAAATGTCCAGTTGATCAACTACTGGCCATGTTAGCTAGATAGGCTAGTTAGGCTAACCAGCTACCGAAATCTTATGCAGTTATCATGGGCAGATTACATTCCCAGGGGCCTCAAGCCCCAGGTGGCCCCCACTGATTTTTACAAATATCTCTCCGCCAACAAGAAGGGTGTGAACAGTTTGGGGTCGCATGGAAGGATGGGGTCTGTTACAATGCCGATAAATGACAACATCCATCCGGATATTTGCCATCTAGGACACTTGTGTGACCGGACCTTCTCAAATAATAGTTGAGTACCCCTGGTTTAGATGGAATAGGAACTGCTGGAAGCGCGTCATCCATTCGTATTTGTAATATGATCCCTCTGAAAATAGACTCAACAATATTTTTTCTGATTGTCCTGTCTTAAGTCACTTAATATGAAAATAACGTTGACAGGTTTTGCCTCATTCACAGAGAGCTCCCAGTTCTTACCATCCACAGCGAACGCCCTGTGAAGGAGATCTTTGGCAGCTCTGACCACTGCACTGACCACTGAGAGAGCCCTGCTGCAGTTCTTGTCCTCTTCATTGGCTTTGCTCAGCAGCTGGGACTGCAGATCCCCGTCATACTCACTCCTACGGGCAAAGACACACACGCCCATGTGTTAGCCCTAGCAATGGTTGTTAGCATTGGGAATGACATGAATCTCAAATTAACTTTAAATGATGTCTTCTGGGAGTGTGGCAACCTGGATATGTCACTCATGTAATGAAAGTGTGTGTGTGTGTGTGTGTGTACCTGTAGTACAGTATCTGTGGTATCTGTCCTCTGGTCTGGTTGGTCCCGTTGCTGCTCAGGCTACAGGTGCTGAAGGTGAAGGCCATGCCGTCAGAACACTGAACCGTGGTCATCCCTCCGTCCCCATTGGCTGTTCGGCTACCATAGTTACGCAGGCGGACAGCGTATTTCACACCCTCCTGTAGAATGTATACAAAAGTCAGTCAGATGAGGACAGAGAGACGGGAGGACAAACACGATATGTGGTTTTCATATCATGAGTGACATTGAGTCATGCTATAAAAAAAACAAAAGAAGGATGGATGGATACATGCTAGGGTTTAATTCCAGTAACCGGTATCCCGGGACTTCCCAACCAAGCTCTTTCCTGTTTCCTGAGAATAGTAATGACAGGTACCATGGACCATTATTATAAAATGTTCACGCCGCACTAATGCAAAGAAACAAAATATGAACATGCAAATAGCTGCATGAACCGGACTAATCAACTCTCGGGCTTTATTAATTAATTAGACCAGTCATCACAACGCTAACAGTCTACCGTATTTGGCCTACTCAATGTAAAGTCCCCACTTACAAAAGATATAGGTAGTGTTACGTTCACACAAGACCAACTCAAAATGTCGCTCACAAGAAAGGGAACTAACTAACATTGACAACCAAAAACAAAACAGCAAGGGGTTCAAAAGGCACCCATGTGGGTGCCCACTGAAAGTTGGCAAAGCCACTAGTAAGGGGTTCTAAAACACACCCACCAGGGATGCCCACTAGATTTGCCTCTAAAAAGACAAAACTAGCTGGCAAGTAATTTGTATGTTTGGCTAGCTAGCTAACGTTAGCTGGCTAGCTGTATTGATTCTAATGCCAACCAGTGTCCTTTGACACCGGTGTCCTTTGACACTGAGGATGGAGAAAAGGCAAAAGCAAGAAGACAGAGGTGTGCAGTGATGAGGATTGAAAGAAGGACAAAGTTACAAGGATGCTCTTGAATTATTATTGAAATGTGGTGTGGTTTCTGGCGCCACCTGACTGCCGTAGCATCAACCAAGTGGGTGCTTCATTTTGGTAGTAGTTGCAGAAAAATGTGGGCCAACAAATTTCCGACAAATCAGCCAGTTACCAACCCTTAGCAAACTTTTGGAAAAAATTGTGTTTGACCAGATACAATGCTATTTTACAGTAAACAAATTGACAACAGACAATCAGCACGCTTATAGGGAAGGACATTCAACAAGCACAGCACTTACAAATGAATGATGATTGGCTGAGAGAAATCGATGATAAAAAGATTGGGGGGGCTTGTTTTGTTAGACTTCAGCGCGACTTTTGACATTATCGATCATATTCTGCTGCTGGAAAAACGTATGTGTTATGGCTTTACACCCCCTGCTATATTGTGAATAAAGAGTTACTGGTCTAAAAGAACACAGAGGGTGTTCTTTAACTTCTTTGGGGTAGGGGGCAGTATTTTCACGTCCGGATGAAAAGCGTGCCCAGAGTAAACTGCCTGCTACTCAGGCCCAGATGCCAGGATATGCATATTATTCGTAGATTTGGAAAGAAAACACTCTGAAGTTTCTAAAACTGTTTGAATGATATCTGTGAGTATAACAGAACTCATATGGCAGGCAAAAACCTGAGAAAAAATCCAACCAGGAAGTGGGAAATCTGAGGTTTGCAGTTTTTCAACTCTTTGCTGATCCAAGATACAGTGAAAATGGGGTCATTTTGCACTTCCTAAGGCTTCCACTAGATGTCAACAGTCTTTAGAACCTTGTTTGAGGCTTCTACTGTGATGTGTGGGCGAATGAGAGGGGATTGAGTAAGGTCTCTCCCAGAGTGCAATGAGCTGACCACGCGCGTTCACGTGAGAGTTAGCTTGCGTTCCATTGCATTTCTGAAGACATAGGAATTCTCCGGTTGGAACATTATTGAAGATTTATGTTAAAAACATCCTAAAGATTGATTCAATACATCGTTTGACATGTTTCTACGGACTGTAACGGAACTTTTTGACTTTTCGTATGTACCTAGTGATCGCGCCTCATGAAGTTGGATTAGTGGGCTAAATGCGCAAACAAAAAGGAGGTATTAGGAGATAAATGATGGACTTCATCGAACAAAACAAACATTTATTGTGGAACTGGGATTCCTGGGAGTGCATTCTGATGAAGATCATCAAATGTAAGTGAATATTTATAATGTTATTTCTGGCTTCTGTTGACTCCACAACATGGCGGATATCTGTATGGCTTGATTTTGTGTCTGAGCGCTGTACTCAGATTATTGCATGGTGTGCTTTTTCCGTAAAGTTTTTTTGTAATCTTACACAGCGGTTGCATTAAGGAGAAGTGGATCTAAAATTCCATGCATAACAGTTGGATCTTTTAGCAATGTTTATTATGAGTATTTCTGTAAATTGATGTGGCTCTCTGCAAAATCACCGGATGTTTTGGAACTACTGAACATAACGCGCCAATGTAAACTGAGATTTTTGGATATAAATATGAACTTTATCGAACAAAACATACATGTATTGTGTAACATGAAGTCCTATGAGTGTCATCTGATGAAGATCATCAAAGGTTAGTGATTCATTTTATCTCTATATCTGCTTTTTGTGACTCCTCTCTTTGGCTGGAAAAATTGCTGTTTTTTTGTGACTAGGTACTGACCGAACATAATCGCATGGTATGCTTTTGTCTTGAAGCCTTTTTGAAATCGGACACTGTGGTGGGATTAACAAGTTTTACTTTAAAATGGTGTATAATACATGTATGTTTGAGGAATTTTAATTATGAGATTTCTGTTTTGAATTTGGCGCCCTGCACTTTCACTGGATGTTGGTCAGGTGGGACGTTAGCATCCCACGTACCCTAGAGAGGTTAATGGAAGCCTCTCCAACATAATTCAGGTAGAACCAGGAATTCCCCAGGGCAGCTGTCTAGGTCCATTACTTTAACAAAATGACTGTTGCTTTAAGTAAAGCCAGTGTGTCAATGTATGCGGCTGACTCAACACTATACACGTCAGCTACTACTGCAACACTTAAAGAGCTGAAGTTAGTTTCAGAGTGGGTGCCAAGGGATAAATTCATCCTAAATATTTCTAAAACGAAAAGCACTGTATTTGGGACAAATCATTCATAAAACCCTAAATCTTGTAATAAATAATGTGGAAATTGAGTAAGTGGAGGTGACTAAACTGCTCGGAGTAACCCTGGACTGTAAACTGTCCTGGTCAAAACATATTGATACAACAGTAGCTAAGAAATGGAGAAGTCTGTCCATAATAAATTCATGCTCTACCAACAAGGCAGTTCCTACAGGCCCTAGTTTTGTCTCACCTGGACTACTGTTCAATCGTGTGGTCAGGTGCATTTTTGGGGGGCTGAAGTTCATAATTCTTTTTGAGAATGCCCCATTGAAATCACTTATAATTTATGTGTTGCCAACCTACGATCATGAACTACTCAAACCATATTTAGAACTTCCATTATTCAAAAACATAAAATACTGTCAACATGTTTTAAAATATTGTGACATGATATTTTGACCATATCGCCCAGCCCTATATTCAACCTAATGCATGCATACATCGGGGTATCCGTAAAACGGCACTTGCTGCCTTTTTGCCGCGAAAAAAATTAAGCCCATAAATAAACCGGTTGCCAGCCAAAATGACGGGGAGAAAACAAAATCCCATTGCAAAATAATGCTTTTTATTCATTGATGGGAAATACCAGTTGATGGAAATATATTTGACCGTCATGCTTATCGGTCTATAGGTTCATTTGCATAATTTAGTGGAATTAAATTAGGCTTGTGTGTATTTCCATTAGTCACTATTTATCTTATTTATCCAGTACAACTATCACATGTGCACAGCATTAAGAGTCTTATTTTAAGAGAACAACTCTAAAAGCAATCGCGTGTTAAACTGTTTAGGTACACAATTAAAAATAGCTACTATTTTTTTTTCTCAACTGGCAATCGAAGCATGCCTCCCATTCAAGTGCAGGCAACAGGCTACCACTTTACAATGTGAGCTGAAGGCAGTATGCATTTCATAAAATACTTAATTGTTTGAAACAACCTGTCCCTCAACGTGATCAAGACAAAGGACATGATTGTGGACTACAGGAAAAGGAGGACCGAGCACGCCCCCATTCTCATCGAAGGGGCTGCAGTGGAGCAGGTTGAGAGCTTCAAGTTCCTTGGCGTCCACATCACCAACAAACTATCATGGTCCAAACACACTAAGACAGTCGTGTCGAGGGCACGACAAAGCCTACTCCCCCTCAGGAGACTGAAAAGATTGGCCTGGGTCCTCAGATCCTCAAAAAGTTCTGGGATTTATCTCCTGCTCTATTGGTTTTCATATTAACTTTATTTCCTTGTCCAGAAGCCAAAGGCACAATCCTAGTCATATTAGCATCCCATCCTAGTTGTTTCATTTTGAGATAAGTTTCTCATCTCTGTCACATATCGAACCGCTATCAGGTCTGGACTATCACATCTGGACAAGAGGAATACATATGAAAGAATGCTGACAATTGCTCAGCATTCAACACCATAGTATCCTCCAAGCTCATCATTAAGCTTGAGGACCTGGGTCTGAACTCTGCCTGAACCCCGCCCTGTGCAACTGGGTCCTGGACTTCCTGACGGGCCGCACCCAGGAGGTGAAGGTAGGAAACAAAACCTCCACTTTGCTGATTCTCAACACTGGGGCCCCACAAGGGTGCGTGCTCAGCCCCCTCCTGTACTCCCTGTTCACCCATGACTGCGTGGCCATGCACGCCTCCAACTCAATCATCAAGTTTGCAGAGGACAGAACAGCTTGATTACCAACAATGACGAGACAGCCTACAGGCAGGTGGTGAGGGCTCTGGGAGTGTGGTGCCAGGAAAATAACTTTTCACTCAACGTCCACAAAACAAAGGAGATGATCGGGGACCTCAGGAAACAACAGAGGGAGCACCCCCCTCTCCACATTGACCGGACTGCAGCGGAGATGGTGGAAAGCTTCAAGTTCCTCGGTGTACACATCACTGACAAACTGAAATGGTCCACCCACACAGACAGTGTGGTGAAGGCGGCACAACAGCGCCTCTTCAACCTCAGGAGGCTGAATAAATTTGGCTTGCCACCTAAAACCCTCACAAAATTTTACAGATGCACGATTGAGCACATCCTGTCGGGCAATATCACCGCCTGGTACGGCAGCTGCACCGCCCGCAACCGCAGGGCTCTCCAGAGGGTGGAGCGGTCTGCCCAATGCTTCACCGGGGGCAAACTACCTGCCCTCCAGGACACCTACAGCACCCGATTTCACAGGAAGCGCAAAAATATTTAAGGACAACAACCACCCGAGCCACTGCCTGTTCACCCCGCTATCATCCAGAAGGCGAGGACAATACAGGTGCATCAAAGCTGGAACCGAGAGACTGAAAAACACCTATCTCAAGGCCATCACTAGCACATAGAGACTGCTGCCTATATACATAGACTTGTAATCACTGGCCACTTTAATAAATGGAACACTAGTCACTTTAATGATGTTTGCATATCTTGCATTACTCATCTCATATGTATATACTGTATTCTATACTATTGTACTGTATCTTAGTCTATGCCGCTCTGACATTGCTCGTCCATATATTTATATATTCCTTTACTAGATTTGTGTGTATTGGGTATTTGTTGTGGAATTCTTAGATATTTCTTTTTTAGATATCACTGTCGGAGCTAGAAACACAAGCATTTCACTACACCCGCGATGACATCTGCTAAACACGTGTATGTGACAAATAACATTGTATTTATAAAAAAAATAATGGTGTTTTCCCAGGTGCGCTGTTTAGAAAGCTGTTTTACCGCAAAATACATTTTGGCAAATGTTTGAAAATTATGTTTTATTGTCTGCTTCTTTCAGAGTTGCGAGATCTGTTAAGATGCAATACCATAAACTAAATGTGATTTCTGTCATTCTGAGCACCATTAACATGGGTGACCACCCTAATGGTTTATGCACCAAATGCATATGGATCCGGTCAATTTCTCAAATGGCCAGTGAATTAAAATCTTCCCGTCACGTTGTCCGGCGCCACATTTTCCTAATGGAAACCCTGGCATACATATGGTTAGATAGATGAATAGATATGTATGTATAGGGGAACATCATTTTAGTCCTGTGTACCTTGAGTGGCACGGCCTTGTCGAGGCGTATCTCGGCAATGTCGCTGGGGGAGTCATCGGTGCTGTAGGTTCCCTTGACCAGCTCCAGAGACGTCCACCTATGGGTGTGGGCCGAGTCCCCGGGGTGCTCTGTCTGGGCCTGGAGGGGAAGAAGAGGGGGAGAGGGGAAAGAGAGAAAGGAGAGACGTGGTGAGAAAGAAGAACCTGGGGAAGCTTAAACTCAAATATAAGGCAAGAACCAAAAGAGATGGTCAGTGGCTTTAGGAAAATGATTCGCAATGAATACCAACATACAAGTTGAAGACTGCCCTGAATTTAACTTGTTACTGCTGGATTATATACAAAGCATGTTTAAGATTGTGCTCGAGGACTACCTGAGCTAAATGTATCAACGACAAAAAATATAGAGATGAGAGAAAAAGTCTCCCTCAAATTTTATATTTATTTATTTCAAGGGAATTCCAGGTTAAATACAGGTGAATTTAATCGATGAAGTATATATAAAAAAAAGTTTAAAAAATACATTAGTTTTAATTTTAGTTCACGAAAATGTGACGATACGAGAATTAAACAGACTAATGTTCATTTAATTAGCTACAGTGCCTTCAGCAAGTATTCACACCCCTCGACTTGGAAATGGATGACATTTAAGATTTTGTCATCACTGGCCTACACACAACACCCCATAATGTCAAAGTGAAATTATGGTTTTCGAAATGCTTATAAATTAATAAAAAATTAAAAGCTGAAATGTCACGAGTCAATAAGTACTTAACCCCTTTGTTATGGCAAGCCTAAACAAGTTCAGGAGCACAAATTTGCTTAACAAGTCAAAAAATAAGTTTCACGGACTCACTGTGTGCAATAGTGTTTAACATGATTTTTGAATAACTACCACATCTCTGTAACCCACACAAACAATTATCTGTAAGGTCACTCAGTCGAGCAGTGAATTTCAAACAGATTCAACCACAAAGACCAGGGAGATTTTCCAATGCCTCGCAAAGAAGGGAACCTATTGGTAGATAGGCAAAAAAAAAAAAAAAAGCAGGCATTGAATATCCCTTTGAGAATGGAGAAGTTAATAATTACACTTTGTATGGTGTATCAATACACCCAGTTGGCTTCCGGAGTGCCGCTGTGGTCTAAGGCACTGCATCGCAGTGCAAGCTGTACCACTAGAGATCCTGGTTCGAGTCCAGGATCTGTCGCAGCCGGCCGCGACCGGGAGACCCATGGGGCGGCGCACAATTGGTCCAGCCAGCGTTGTCTGGGTTAGGGGAGGGTTTGGCTTGCAGGGATGTTTTTGTCCCATTGCGCACTAGCGACTCCTGTGGCGGGCCGGGCGCAATGCACGCTGACACGGTCGCCAGGTGTACAGCGTTTCTTCCGACACATTGGTGCGGCTGGCTTCCAGGTTAAGCAGGCATTGTGTCAAGAAGCAGTGTGGCTTGGCTGGGTTGTGTTTCAGAGGACGCACAGCTCTCGACCTTCGCCATATTCGTCGCCAGACCCACTGGCTCCAGTTCATCTATAAGTCTATGCTAGGTAAAGCTCCGCCTTATCTCAGCTCACTGGTTACGATAACACCACCAACCCGTAGCACGCGCCCCAGCAAAGCCAACACCTCCTTTGGCCACCTTTCCTTCCAGTTCTCTGCTGCCAATGACTGGAACAAATTGCAAAAATCGCTGAAGCTGGAGACTTATATTTACCACACTAACTTTAAACATAAGCTATCTGAGCAGCTAACCGATCGCTGCAGCTGTAATTAGCCCATCTGTAAATAGCCCACCCAATCTACCTACCTCATCCCCATATTATTTTTATGTACTTTTCTGCTCTTTTGCACACCAGTATTTCTACTTGCACATCATCATCTGCTCATCTATCACTCCAGTGTTAATTTGATAAATTGTAATTACTCCGCTACTATGGCTTATTTATTGCCTTACCTCCTCACGCCATTTGCACACACTGTATATAGACATTTTTTTCCTATTGTGTTATTGACTGTACGCTTGTTTATTCCATGTGTAACTGTGTTGTTGTTTGTGTCGCACTTTGCTTTATCTTGGCCAGGTCGCAGTTGTAAATGAGAACTTGTTCTCAACTGGCCTACCTGGTTAAATAAAGGTTAAATAAATAAAAATTAACATTTTAAAAATGCATTGACTAAAATGACTGAGAAAAAAGATTGTTTGTACTTTTAGTTAACTGATAACAAAAACTAAGACAGATTAAATGGCTAAAATGTGACTATAAAAGGACAGACTAAAACTAAATCTAAAAAAGCTTCCAAAATTAATAAAAGGCATATATACGTGCTTCTACAACTGCATTGCTTGCTGTTTGGGGTTTTAGGCCGGGGTTCTGTACAGCACTTTGATATATCAGCTGATGTAAGAAGGGCTATATAAGAAATTTGATATATCAAACTCTTACGTCATCAGCAAGCACCTCCAACTCGTACTCATGGATGCCCCCGCCACCGTAGACACAGAAGCCCACCAGTACCACGCCAGGCTTGTCCACCGTCAGACAGATGGCATCTGGAGAGCCGTTGCCCGTGTTCCAGCTGCGGCCCTGGCTCATCTTGGTGAAGCGATTGGGAGTGGACTTCACAGAGTGAAGCGAGTTTAGACCGTCCACCTGGGTGAGACGAAGAGACAAGTGATTATGATGTATTTTATATCGTTTTTATATCGTCATGGTTAGGTCATGTAGTGGTTGTATAAGGAAGTTTTGTTAACGTCATTTTAGCAACCAGAAAAATATGTATTTATCTGGTTCTAATCCGACCTGACAATAACCAAATATTACCTCTTTCCCATGACATCTTGACCTTGTCATGAAAAATAGGTCTTTACCTGGTTGTAACAGAGATCAATTGGTTCTAAAAACATGTTAACAACCAGCAAATGATGCCATTAAGACTTAAATGTGCCAACTTTGTGTTATTCACTAGATCGCTACATAAGTCTACCAGGTGGTAGTACTGAGATGAATAAACATCAGCAGGGGCATTCCATTGCTATTGTACATGACAACGTATGAAGCAACCTCACCGACCATGACGTCGGCCAACATACTTCAGAAACAAAAACAACGAGGTTGGGCTGTGGCAGTTATGAAACTTTGGAAGATGTATTGGTCAGCCAAATTACTGCGGTCACCGTAATAACCATTTGAATAGCAAAGAAAAATAATATATATATTTAATTTTTAAGACGCACATTTTCTCCTCTCCTCCATTCCTCAATGCATTTGCTGCTGCTGTAGCAAGGGGGTGTTGCCTAGGCAACCTAAGACTTGTTTGCTACTATACAGCACTGAGCAACAAAGTTTCATGTCCATGTTACTGTAAGAGTCCATGTTACAGCAGAAACGCTCTCAACCGCTCAAATTCCCGGCCGTCCCATCTTCAGTCAGCTGTTCTTTCCACACAAGAAAATCCATAACCATCAGCTACACAGTTATATGTAATTGTGCCATCCCTACTACGAGGATGTCCTGATCTATGTGGCCAGAGATAGCCTGTCTGAGGTTGTTACACGGATATCCAGGGCCCGGTTGTATAAAACACAAAATGTGTTTCACTTAAGGAATCATTTTCCCTTACCTAAAGGTAATTGTTTAAGGGTGTTGCATAGAGGCTAGAGGTCGACCGATTCATCGGAATGGCCGATTAATTAGGGCCGATTTTAAGTTTTCATAACAATCAGAAATCGGTATTTTTGGGCGCCGATTTGTTGATTTTTAAAATAATTGTTTTTTTTATATACCTTTATTTAACTAGGCAAGTCAGTTAAGAACACATTCTTATTTTCATTGACGGCCTAGGAACGGTGGGTTGTTCAGGGGCAGAACGACAGATTTTCACCTTGTCAGCTCGGGGGATCCAACTAGTCCAACGCAATAACGACCTGCCTCTCTCTCGTTGCACTCCACAAGGAGACTGCCTGTTACGCGAATGCAGTAAGCCAAGGTAAGTTGCTAGCTAGCATTAAACTTATCTTATAAAAAASWATCAATCATAACCACTAGTTAACTACACATGMTTGATGATYTTACTAGATATTATCTAGCGTGTCRTGCGTTGCATATAATCTGACTGAGCATACAAGCATACAAGTATCTAAGTATCTGACTGAGCGGTGGTAGGCAGAAGCAGGCGAGTAAACATTCATTCAAACAGCACTTTTGTGCGTTTTGCCAGCAGCTCTTCGTTGTGCGTCAAGCATTGAGCTGTTAATGACTTCAAGCCTATCAACTCCCGCGATGAGGCTGGTGTAACCGAAGTGAAATGGCTAGCTAGTTAGCGCGCGCTAATAGCGTTTCAAACGTCACTCGCTCTGAGCCTTCTAGTAGTTGTTCCCCTTGCTCTGCATGGGTAACGCTGCTTCGATGGTGGCTGTTGTCGTTGTGTTGCTGGTTCGAGCCCAGGGAGGAGCGAGGAGAGGGACGGAAGCTATACTGTTACACTCGCAATACTAAAGTGCCTTTAAGAACATCCAATAGTCAAAGGTTAATGAAATACAAATGGTATAGAGGGAAATAGTCCTATAATTCCTATAATAACTACAACCTAAAACTTCTTACCTGGGAATATTGAAGACTCATGTTAAAATGAACCACCAGCGTTCATATGTTCTCATGTTCTGAGCAAGACACTGAAACGTTAGCTTTCTTACATAGCACATATTGCACTTTTACTTTCTTCTCCAACACTTTGTTTTTGCATTATTTAAAACAAATTGAACATGTTTCATTATTTACTTGAGGCTAAATTGATTTTATTGATGTATTATATTAAGTTAAAATAAGTGTTCATTCAGTATTGTTGTAATTGTCATTATTACAAATAAATAAAATAAAAATCGTCCGATTAATCGGTATCGTCTTTTTTTGGTCCTCCAATAATCGGTATCGGCGTTGAAAAATCATAATCGGTTGACCTCTAATAGAGGCCCTCAAATATTCCCTTATGTAAGGGCATACTTAATGGGATTCACTGAATAAATGTCTTGTCAAAGAGACTGCATTTACTTTGAGATAGAACAAAATATAATTTCTACAATCAATACAGGATAACCAAATTGCTTCAGAAGATAATAAACTACATTTCATGTCGTTACTTTTCCCTCAAATTGTTTCTATTACTTTCTAGCACTTCAAGCTAGTTTACAGAGTAGCTCGCTAAGTAGAAAGCTAGCTTTGTCGCTAAGGATTGTGCATATTCCATTGTTTAGCTAAGTAGCTAGCTGGTGGTGTTTTCCTTTTTTAACCAGGGGAGATGAAAACAACAATCACCTCCACAAATGCTGTTTACATTGATATCCATACTGAATGAAGTAGTTAAGGGACCTCATGGGCACCCTTCACTTTTTCACTTCATTTAAGGGGGGAATTCACCTTAAAATGTTTTATGCAACTGACTTAAAGTTAAGGAAACTTTAAGGGAAAGGATAAGGGGAAAATGAACCAAGGTGTTTTATGCAACCGGGCCCAAGTCCCTATAGGGAGAACAGCAGTTTCCTTGACAACGTGAACAATGGATTTAGACCGACTGTGGCGGCTGGGGCTGTTGTCATGACAGCTGAACTGCAGAGTGCCAGAGTGATTGAGATTGAGTGTTGAGAATGCAGCCGGCAGCTGCAGGGTAGAGCGAAACAGACGGAAAAGTGGATGGACAGAGGGACAGACGTGTGGATGGACAGAGTGAGAGACGTCACTCCCCAAAGTGACTCAGCATCTTGTAAACAAGAAAAGTAATTCTGCATTTTTTTAGCTTCCTCCATTTTGATTGAATAGTTTTCAACAAATATATTGATGCATACACTATATGTAGCTTAACATTTAAATGTTATGTATATTTGAAGAACATTTGATTTTATTAACCTTGAATATTATAATTGCTAACAAACCATACAGATTGAGGTAGGGAGGAATAGAATACACTGTAAATGGCGGATACCTCAACTGAATGACTTCTCAACCCCAACAGAGCGCTATATTTGGACTGGAGTAAGGTCTACATTTGGGGAAGGTTGATTCCATTACGAATCTAGCCAACCTATTAACAGGAATAGGACTAGATTTTGTAATGGCTGTCAATATTAATGTCCTGTTCAATCCCTGAACAGGCACAACCTGGTAATGAATGAAATCCTAAACAACACAAACATTGACTTATGTCTACAGAAATAAACCATCAGAGTGTGTGTCTTGGAGGAGGAGGGGGGGTCTGTGGGTGTGTGCCGGCATGCCTGCTCGTGTCTGTGTTTATTCTTTACCTCGGAGCCCAGTGCAGAGGCTGTGAGCTCAGAGACTATGCTGGCCAGCAGGCCACAGGTGTTGGAGACCAGGTGGGGAGAGAAGAGCTCCACCTCCTTTCTAAGGCTCTTCCTCACTGGCAGCACTACAATCACCAGCATCTTCTCGAGAACCTCCCTGAAACTTGTCATCCCCATCAGGTTCTCCTCCGTCTGAAAGGGGGAGAGGAAAAAAGAGAGAAAGTTTAACAACATCGAGAAAGGTCAGCAACTGTGTCTTCTCTGATTGTATAAAAAAAAAAAAAAAGACAAATCCACTTGAATCTATCAGATTCTACGTGATAAGCACAACATAGGAAATCAAGAGACTGAGGTTACATGTCCATTTCAATGATAACACATTTTAATAGATGAGTGTTACAACAATAAAATAGGTTAAGATATATGGCTAACCCCTGTGCTAGTTATGGGATATTCACAAAAAGTATTGGAGTAGGAGTGCTGACCTTAATGTAGCTTTTTAGATCATTATTAATAAGATATGGATCCAAGAATTTGAAACCAGAATAGCACTCCTACTGGGAGACACTTTTTGAATAAGGGTCCTCATTGGTCAGACATTGTGTCAAAATTTCACTGCTTTTGGTGTTTACTCACGTGGCTGAGTTTCTCCATGTGTGCCACCAGCAGGGGGAAGCGATGGGCGAGCGCCGAGTCGTTCTCCGTGCTGACCTGTTTGACCAGCGAGCGCAGCAACACTTCGCCGTCGTACGCAATGGGCAAGATGGACGTCAGCTTGACTGACGTGTTGCACAGCGCAGACATCACCGCCGCCAACAGTCGGCTGCTCGATGTGCGGAAATTGGCCTCGGCAATGTCCTGGTGAAAGGGAGAGGGGAAAGAAGGGTGTGTGAGGTGGTAAACTTTCACTAAAGACATGCGATAACTAGAGCCAGAATGCATTTGACCTTAACTTATCATTAGCTATGTATTTTTTTGATTATTTTTGTACACAAAAGCTTAGATGAGCAATTTTAAATGGCAACCAAGACACAGTATATACGTACTAATACAGTGAGCTCCAAAAGTAATGGGACAGTGACACATTTTCTGATGTTTTGGCTCTGTACTCCAGCACTTTGAAACGCTACACATTTGTTGGATGCATTTGCTCTTTGTTTTGGTTGTGTTGTGTCAGATTATTTTGTGCCCAATAGAAATGAATTGTTAAATGTATTGGTCACTTTTGTTGCAAATAAGAATAGAATATGTTTCTAAACACTTCTACATTCATGTGGATGCATTTGGAGTCACTTTTAATGTAAATGAGAATATAATGTTTCTAAACAATTCTACATTAATGTGGATGATGCCTTGATTACAGATAATCCTGAACGAATCGTGAATAATGATGAGTGAGAAAGTTAGACGTACAAATATCATATCACCATGACAATAACAGGGGAGGTTAGCATTTTTGGGGTGTATGATATTTGTGCATCTACCTTTGTCCATTTCATGCGTCTGAAGGTACAAACTATACCTTCCCGGCAGGCCCAGAGAGCAAATCAAGTGCACTATAGGCCTACCGCTGGCCAATCGGATGGTTCAGGTGACTGTCAGCAATAATGTAGCAGAAAGCTACAGCACAGTTGACACTGTGAGATTTGAAAACATTTGAAACCGTGACTTGAGAGAGACTGTCAACGAATACAGCAAAGAGATGCTGTTTTAATGAGTGAGTTCATGTTTAAGTTCTTACTCAGCACTTTCAACACTTTTATAAGCCATTCTTCCTATTTCCACTCAGCGCTACACGCACTGCAGCAAAAATGAATGAGTAGGTAAGTGTATCTATAAGGCTTGCGTTGTTATTATTAGCGGCTTGGGTCTTTTTTAATGTCAAGGAATATTTGACTTAATTTCTAAATGCGGTGCGACTCGAGTTTCGCCATCAGCTGGAAGACGGTGTCAATTTTTGGTCAGTGTCAGCAGAGGAAAGGGAGAGTGGAGGGATGGTGAGAGGCTGACACAGTCTGCTGCTGAGACTGACCATCAGATGTAGGCACCATCAGCCCAGTAAAATAAAAAAGCTAATTATTTAAATGTATGCTCACTCAGCTCTGCTTCACAAGTAATACAAAAAATGTATAACAATCTTTTACCGTGTGATCATATAGCCTACCTCAAATTTTGAAATATAATTGTTTTAAATGGCCCAAACAACAGTGCAAGCTATTCAAGCAAAGCCAATATGTGGTGATCATGTTTTGGGCCAATACCTTACTGCACAAACCTCATTGCTACAGTACTGTTTTTAATTGGTAAATATTGCATACAGTGCCTTCGGAAAGTATTCAGACCCCTTAACTTTTTCCACATTTTGCTATGTAACAGCATTATTCTAAAATAGATTAAATACTTTTATTTCCTCATCGATCTACACACAATACCCCAGAATGACAAAGTGAAAAACAGGTACTTATACATTTTTACAAATGTATTAAAAACACAAAACAAATACCTTATTTACATAAGTACTCAGACCCTTTGCTATGAGACTCGAAATTGAGCTCAGGTGCATCCTGTTTCCATTGATCATCCTGGTGATGTCTTCCCTATTATTTTACAATGTAGAAAATAGTAAAAATATAGAAAAATCCCAGAATGAGTAGGTGTCCAAACTTTTGACTGGTACTTGCTGGAACGGAAAATGACGGTCGGCAGTACAGTACTGGGCTATTTACGAGGAAGGAGTAGGCTGTCCTACAAATAAGAATTTGTTCATAACTGACTTGCCTAGTTAAATAAAGGTTACACTAAGCACATAACATTTCTGCACCCTAATTTTCTAATTCTTGTCTAACCAATACCCACATGGAGATTAAGTGAAAAATAAACATCCGCATTTGAATGTTCTTTTTCTTGTTATTTTATTTTATTAACGAAAGCATAAAGATGTTGAAGAAATACTGTGCTGCTGTTTTGAGTTAGAAATGTAACACTTTAGAGTACTTAAGCATCGAATACATTGCAAGTTGAGGGATTTTCACAACAGTAGCCGTGTTATAAAAAGTATATTGTCCTGCTAATAGGAAACATTTGCATGACGGGCTACACCTGTTACAGTTGTGATGTCTTCACTATTATTCTACAACTTAGAAAATAGTAAAAATATAGAAAAATCCTTGAATGAGTAGGTGTGTCCAAACTTTTGAATGGTACTTGCTTAATTCATTTGATTAATGAATGGAAAATATATTAAATTAATATGAAATTATAATAATTTGAATACTGTACCCAAACAAAAAAAGGACAAAATAAATAAAAATGCGGTCAAAGGGGGCAATTATTCTCATGCTACCACTTTATCAAAGAAAAAACTAAACATTCTGTTGTATTTCAGTCAATTGTAAAGTGCAAGGGTGACAATATATTTGACCACATCTGTAAGTCTATGCAGTCCGTGTGGGAATTGAGCAAACAACCTTACTGTTGAACCCACAATCTTGGTCCACAGAGCTCCCTCTCTCTTAGACTTACCTGGTCGAGGCAGTTGAGCAAGTCGCAGAGGCAGGCCCACTGCAGGGCAGGCGTGGGGTAGAAGGAGTGGAAGCAGGCGGTGAAGGTGTTGTGGCACTCTTGCAGCACGGCCTCCAGCAGGGTGAGGGGCTGGGACAGGTAGCCCTGGGGGTCGTTGTCCAGCTTGGTCAGGCAGTTGTCCATGCCCTCTGACAGGATCTTCTTGAGCAAACTACGGGTCTTGCCAACGCACTCCGCCAGCTTGCTGGACTCCTCCACCACCGCCTTGGTGCTGGCTGGGGAGGAGGAAGAGGGGGGAACAGGAATAGGACAGCGGCCTGGGGGTTAAACCAGGGTCAATATGATGCTGTTACATTCAGAAACTTTACTTAAAACTGACGGGTATTTTCATTACTTGCTATAACTATGAGCCTTTATTATAACACTTATATGTTAGGTCTCTAAATGTAGCAAAATCATTGGTATCAACTTGGATTCTTGATTTTGTCTTTTCTATCATGTCCATATTTTTGTTACCCATGTGTGTGTGTGTGTGTGTGTGTGTGTGTGTGTGTATTTATTACCTGTGTGTGTGTGTTACCTTTGTACTACTATGAGCACCTGAATGGGTGTGGTTGTGTGTCTGTGTGTACAGTACATGCGCCTTTGTGTGTGTCCATGCATACTTCTGTGTCTACCCACGTATGTGTGCACATTCGTGCACGTGCATCTCTGTAACCCTACCAGAGAGCCTACCAGAGATGGGGAAGATCTCACAGATATAGACACGGAGCAGACGAAGGCAGCAGGTCCCTACAAAGCGCAGACGCTCCAGGTCCAGCAGGGTAGCCGTGTACTGGAAGCCTTTCAGGCCTCTCAGTTCCTCCACCCCCAGCACTAAGGTGGTCCAGCTCCAGTGGAGGATACTCAGCAGGGACTCGAAACAGTCCTACAGGGAGAGGAGGTGAAAACTTTACTGCATGTTTATTACATGTTTACTACAGGTTTACAACCTATTAATGAAACTAGCTTACATCTTAACAAATACTATATTACACTCCAGGGTGATCTTCAATAGGGCATGCAATGGAAACATTTTCCAAACATTTTGCAACAGAAAACTAAAATAAGTGTTTCTTATTGAACCAGTCCAGGTAGCTCCTCCTCTCTGTTTAAATCCATTTCTTCCATTTGGTGCCTGATGAACACAATTGGTTTGAATATTGTTCTGATTATGGGGTATCTGCGGCCTGCCTTGGACCAAGTCTAGCTAGGGGAAACACAGGCCTACGGTACGTACCACTGAGACAGTTCGGGCGAAGGAGCGTTTGAGGATATGAACCGGCTCACTGGTCTGCTGTTTCCCTTTGGCTGTGTTGCCATCGTTCGACGGAAGTCTGCAGTAGTAAAACAACCACGTTACATTCCCATTACAAAGCTGGTTACTTGAAGTTCATCAATATACGGGTCACAATTCAGGCAACATTAGGAGTGTAGGAAAATGACTTGCCTGTACAATAGCTGAGGTATTTGACCTGCATTCACGTCGGTACCGTTGTTTGACTTCTTGGAACTCTTGAACTGAAAGACCACACTGCAAAAAGGAGTAGGTTCACATAATTTGCAATGTACAATGAGGAATGGGGATATCTGTTCAAGTAATTGTATTTCTTTGGACTCCAGTAGGTACCTGTCATCTGTGGTGATGGTGGCCTGTCCGTGGGAGCCACAGTCTGAGCTGGGCCCAGACACCCGGGCCCAGGCCACATACCACCAGCCAAGCTGCAGCAGCACCGGCTCGTCAAACATCATGGCGTACTTCTCCCTGGCAGCGCAGTCGTAGGCCAGGACGTCAGTCTCAGCCAGGAGGTCCCCATCTGTCTCATGGTCTCCACCATCAGGCCCCAGCTCAAACAACTGGGGAGTAACACACAACACAAGTCAGTGACAACACACAAGAGTCAACCTTACCAGCAGAACTTGAATAGACCTCTATTCGGATTGTGGCATGATTTCAGCTCTTGGCTAATTTGTTCAATATCACAGAGCCTAGCAATTAAATGAATACATTGATAAATACAAAAACAGTTGATGCTAGTAAACCTACTAACCTTGATCTTGGCGGTGTACTCAAACTACTAAGATTACATAGATAACATAATAGGACAACATAAGCTAAATATAGATTGGTGATAGCGGTTGGGCGTGATGACTGGTGTGGCAGCCATCAGTGCTGTGCATGACCCATTTGGGTACCACAGATTGGTGGTAAATAGGATAAATTACCGTCCTACACTGTCAAATACGTACAGTGCCGTCAGAAAGTATTACATTTACATTACATTTAAGTCATTTAGCAGACGTTCTTATCCAGAGCGACTTACAAATTGGTGCATTCACCTTATGATATCCAGTGGAACAACCACTCTAACGCAGTATTCACATCCCTTGACTTTTTCCCCAGAATGTTTTGTTACAGCCTAAATTTAAAATTGATTGAATTAACATTTTTGGTCACTGGCCTACATCCATAGTGGAATTAAGTTTTTGTATTTTTCTTTTTGTTGCAAATTAAGAAAATGTTTAAAGGTCAAATGTCGGTCAAAGAGTATTCAACCCCTTTGTTATGGCAAGCCTAAATAAGTTCAGAAGTAAACATTTGCTTAACAAGTCACATAATAAGTTGCATGGACTCACTGTGTAATAGTGTTTCATTCTTAAAAGTCTAAGCCGMGGGGGGGGGGGGGGTCTCAGCTGACATATGGAATTGTTTTAAGATGGTCATACTATGGATCATTTAGCTACTTGATTTAGAATTTTAGGACCAATTTAGGCATAATGAAAAGAAAACAAATAAATTATTTTATCAAATGTGACCGTCTCAGGAAACTAGGCGTATGTCACAAGTCACAACTTCACAGGAGAGCCGTTTGAAAGTGGTTTTTTATCAAAATGCGTTTTTTTTTTACATAAATGCCTTCTCGAACATGTGAACTTTCATGCCATCTGTAAATACGAATAAAATGGTTAAATTAGGAGCCTAGCCATGATTGGCTGATATAATGAGTGGACTGGACATCATCCAGAGATGAGTTTGGATTCGTCTGCCATATAGCACACCTCTGTCAATTTGAGCTGGTCAGTATGTGTAGGGTAATCCTGTCTAACGCAGCTTTTTTTTTTATGTATAGCGTATTAAATCTTAGAAAACTCCAGTATGCAAGTATTCATTTCAACAGAACATCACTGCAACAAATGTTTCAGATCACTCTTCTGAGTGTACCAGTGAGCAGAATAACTGATGAATTTACAAATGCTTCATACTGGTTGAAAATGGCCAGTGTCAGTAAACGTTGGCAAAAAAACATAATTCAATTGTTGCCAGGAGCACCGTTACGGTCACCAACGCTCTGGATAACATGAAAACAACCTAACCAGCTCTGCTAGGGCGAGTAAAATAGTCAGAGTTTGGGTGGGGGCTAAAGCTTAAGATGATTCTGATGGCATTGCACACGGTCCGTGTGAACCAGAGTAACTTGACACAACAACAATGGGCTAAGCAAGCTGTACATGCAAAACGGAAACGACCCAGGACGTCTTATTTAATGAAAGGGGTTGCAGTCTGCTATGAAGCTTTCATCCATGATATGGGTAAGAGTCTAGTTACAGTTTATTATGATTTCTAATTTTGTCAAAGTTGTTTTCATTGCAAGTTAAAGCTTGCTGTTAGCTAGCTAGCTGAAGATCGATGTTTGGCTTGCCAGCTAACATTGAATCCATTTGATTAGCTATGACAATCAGTTTGTATTGCTAGTACTACGGTTTGGGATTATAGTTCATTGTTTAGCTAGCTAACGTTGGATGGCTGGCTTGCTGACTTACATGTATGAACTGTGTGTAACGTTTGTGATGTTTTCTCAGAATGGCATTTCGCATTGCTTGTTATAGCCTAATGTTAGCTAGCTAACATTGAACCTATTTTGTTAACTTTTGCTAGCTATGACAATAGGTTTGTATTGCTAGTAATCTATGGATTGGGATTCTGGTTCATAGTTCAGCAAGCTAGCTAGCTGTCTAAACAAAAGACCAAGTTAAAGGTTTCTGTTAGCTAGATAACGTTAGCTGACGTTAGATGGCTGGCTAGCTAACATTAAGTGTACGAACTTTGTGTTACGTCAGTGATGTTTTCTTAGAATGCCATTTCGCACCGCTAGTTATAGCCTAATGTTAGCTAGCTAACTAGCTAACATTGAACATATTTGGTTAACTGACGTTAGATGGCTGGCTTGCTAGCTAACATTATGTGTATGAACTGTGTGTAGTGATATTCTCAGAATGCCATTTCGCATCTCTTGTACAATATTGCTAAAATATTTGTATCTGTAATTTGTCTTTCAGCGTGAGTAGAACATGTTTGACTCTCCTCCACCAGTCATACAAAGATAATGGTCTAATGCCTCCCATCAAAAAGAGAGCTGGCCCAAGCAAGCACAGGTTACACCTGAATCATGAGGACTTGCAGCGAGTGGTGAACTTCATCAACAACTACGCAGAGGATAATGCAATAGTATCACCAGGACGCCACCCAGGACACAAACACTTTAGTGGAAAGCTGCTGCCATCCCATGAGACAAAAGCAGCAGAGTGGCGTCTCTACAAGGAATTGATGACAACACTTGGTAAGTAAAGCATAAACACGTTTTGATTATTTAATTGACCTCCAATATGATTGGCACTACTTTTATTGATCTCACATTATTTCTGTATTTTCCAGAGGTACGTGTAGTCAGGCAGTCTTCCTTTAGGAATCTGTGGAGAAAATTGATGCCCCACAACTCAATCACTAAGCCCAGGACAGACCTGTGCTGGCAGTGCCATAGGAACAACTATCAGGTCTTGAGAACTGACAATCTGCCAGAAGCTGTTAAGTCATCCAAGCTGAAGAAGCAAGAGCAGCATCTCCTGCTTGTTCAGAGCGGTCTGTCTACCAGAAGATGGTTGCTGACTGCAAGACCACCTGTCAAGACCTGCAGTTGTCTCTGGGGGCCCCTTCTGAACCAGCAAGCAAAGAAATCAGGATGGATTACAGCTTAGATTATGCTCAACAAGTAAGCAACATTTCCTCATTGATTAAGGACATAGAGATATACACAAAAATATAGAGATACACAAAAATATAGAGATACACAAAAATATAGAAATATACACAACAACAACAAAAAATATATATATATTGGTGATATATATATACACACACATACAATCGTGGCCAAAAGTTTTGAGAATGACACAAATATGAATTTTCACAAAGTCTGCCGCCTCAGTGTCTTTAGATATTTTTGCCAGATGTTACTAAGGGATACTGAAGTATAATTACAAGAATTTCATAAGTGTCAAAGGCTTTTATTGACCCTTCTTTTTCAAGACCTCTGCAATCCGTCCTAGCATGCTGTCAATTAACTTCTGGGCCACATCCTGACTGATGGCAGCCAATTCTTGCATAATCAATGCTTGGAGTTTGTCAGAATTTGTGGGTTTTTGTTTGTCCACCCGCCTCTTGAGGATTGACCACAAGTTCTCAATGGGATTAAGGTCTGGAGAGTTTCCTGGCCATGGACCCAAAATATCGTTGTTTTGTTCACCGAGCCACTTAGTTATCACTTTCGCCTTATGGCAAGGTGCTCCATCATGCTGGAAAAGGCATTGTTCGTCACCAAACTGTTCCTGGATGGTTGGGAGAAGTTGCTCTCGGAGGATGTGTTGGTACCATTCTTTATTCATGGCTGTGTTCTTAGCTTTTTTCCGGATGGCCCAAACAATCGTAAAGGGGATTCATCAGAGAAAATGACTTTACCCCGGTCCTCAGCAGTCCAATCCCTGTACCTTTTGCAGAATATCAGTATGTCCCTGATGTTTTTCCTGGAGAGGAAAATTGCTGCCCTCGACACCAGGCCATCCTCCAAAAGTCTTCGCCTTACTGTGCGTGCAGATGCACTCACACCTGCCTGCTGCCATTCCTGAGCAAGCTCTGTACTGGTGGTGCCCCGATCCCACAGCTGAATCAACTTTAGGAGACGGTCCTGGCGCTTGATGGACTTTCTTGGGCACCCTGAAGCCTTCTTTACAACAATTGAAACACTCTCCTTGAAGTTCTTGATGATCCGATAAATGGTTGATTTAGGTGCAATCTTACTGGCAGCAATATCCTTGTCTGTGAAGCCCTTTTTGTGCAAAGCAATGAAATGATGGCACGTGTTTCCTTGCAGGTAACCATGTTTGACAGAGGACGAACAATGATTGCAAGCACAACCCTTCTTTTGAAGCTTCCAGTCTGTTATTCAAACTCAATCAGCATGACAGAGTGATCTCCAGCCTTGTCCTCGTCAACCCTCACACCTGTGTTAACGAGAGAATCACTGACATGATGTCAGCTGGTCCTTTTGTGGCAGGGCTGAAATGCAGTGGAAATGTTTTTTGGGGGATTCAGTTCATTTGCATGGCAAAGAGGGACTTTGCAATTAATTGCAATTCATCTGATCACTCTTCATAACATTCCGGAGTAAATGCAAATTGCCATCATACAAACTGAGGCAGTAGACTTTGTGAAAATTAATAATTTCGTCATTCTCAAAACTTTTGGCCACGACTGTACATACAGTTGAAGTCAGAAGTTTACATACACTAACATGCTGACCAGACCGGACACGTCGCGTGCGCGAGCGTCACAAAATACATTTAGAAATCCATGTTATTCAATTATTGCGCCAACGAGCGTCTGCGTTGCCAAGGGCTAAAATAGAACTCTTCTATTTCTGACGCAGATCGCGTTGAAAGTCCTGCATCTCCCATCTCCTCATTGGTTTATAGAAGCAGGTACCCACATGACATCTCCTCATTGGTTATACCCACGTGGGTGATTGAAAGACGAACTGTTTTGCCGGTGGTCGTGGTAATACTATGAAAGTTTGGATGCGATCACCATTAGAGTTCAAAGATGAAAAAGCCTGGAAGGAGGAGAGATGACCGTTTTATGTGTGGATTAATTGTCGGAGTAGAGGTCCTTGTGCTTTTCAGGTAAAATAACTCAATGTTTATATCCCAGGACAAATTAGCTAGCAACAGCAAGCTATCTAAATAGGACAAATTAGCTAGCAAGTGCAAGCTAACTAGCTAAATTGCCATACATGTTTAATGCTTTTTGACCTGTCCCCAAATTAATGTCATTGGTTCAGTTTGTTTTGATATTTTAACCTGCGTGTCGTGATCGCTTTTGGTGTAGGGGGACAAAATAAATGTATGCACGATGGCGCACATGCGCAGCCGGTTTGGGTTCTGTGTTAGGTTGGAGTCATTAAAACTCATTTTTCAACCACTCCACAAATTTCTTGTTAACAAACTATAGTTTTGGCAAGTCGGTTAGGACATCTACTTTGTGCATACAACAAGTAATTTTTCCAACAGTTGTTTACAGACAGATTATTTCACTTATAATAAACTGTGTCACAATTCCAGATGGTCAGAAGATTACATAGACTAAGTTGACTGTACCTTTAAACAATTTGGAAAATTCCAGACTAAAGTTTGTTAACAAGAAAAATATTCACACGTAAATTTAAACTCAGCAAAAAAAGAAACTTCCCATTTTCAGGACCCTTTCTTTCAAAGATAATTCGAAAATAATAATAATTCCAAATAACTTCACAGATCTTCATTGTAAAGGTTTTAAACACTGTTTCCAAAGCTTGTTCAATGAACCATAAACAATTAATGAACATGCACCTGTGGAACGGTTGTTAACTTCTTGAGGGCAGGGGGCAGAGTTTTCACTTTCGGAAAAATAGCATGCCAAAATTCATCTGCTTGCTACTCATCCCCAGAATATAAGATATGCATATTATTAGTAGATTTGGATAGAAAACACTCTGAAGTTTCTAAAACTGTTTGAATCATGTCTGTGAGAATAACAGAACTTATGTAGCAGGCAAAACCCTGAGGACAAACCATTCAGAATTTGTATTTTTTTGATGTCACTTTCTTTTCAATGAGGTTTCTTAGAGACACCAGATTTCTAATGGACTTGCTTGCAGTTCCTACCGCTTCCACTGGATGTCACCAGTCCTTGGAAATCGGTTGAGGTTATTCCTTTGTGTACTGAAGAAGTAGGGCTATCGTAAATGAGGGTCACATGAAGTACATTTTTTGAGAGAAGGCACGTTACGAAAAAAGTTGCGTCAGTTTGTTTTCTTTTTGTATTGGACACAGATCATCCCGTCTTCAAATTGATCGATTATTAACGTTTAAAAATACCTAACGTTGTATTAAAAAAGTAGTTTGAAATGTTTTGGTAAAGTTTACATGTAACTTTTGATACATTTTGTAGTGAAGTGGCGAAAGTTGGAAGCTGTGTTTTTCTGGATGAAACGGTCCAAATAAATTGACATTTTGGATATATATCGACGGAATTAATCGAACAAAAGGACCATTTGTGATGTTTATGGGACATATTGGAGTGCCAACAAAATTATTTCGTCAAAGGCATGATTTATATTTTATTTCTGCGTTTTGTGTCGTGCTTGCAGTGTTGAATTATGCTACTCTTTGTTTACTGTTGTGCTATCATCAGATAATAGCATCTTATGCTTTCGCCGAAAAGCCTTTTTGAAATCTGACAGGTTGGCTGGATTCACAACGAGTGTAGCTTTAATTTGGTATCTTACATGTGTGATTTAATGAAAGTTTGATTTTTATATCATGTTATTTGAATATGGCGCGCTGTATTTTCCCTGGCTATTGGCCGGTGGAACGTTTGCGTCCCACCTGCCCCAGAGAGGTTAAGACAGGTTAAGACACTAACAGCTTACAGACGGTAGGCAATTAAGGTCACAGTTATGAAAAATTAGGACACTAAAGAGGCCTTTCTACTGACTCAAAGAAAGATGCCCAGGGTCCCTGCTCATCTACATTAACGTGCCTTAGGCATGCTGCAAGGAGGCATGAGGACTGCAGATATGGCCAGGGCAATGAATTGCAATGTCCGTACTGTGAGACACCTAAGACAGCACTACAGGGAGACAGGATGGACAGCTGATCGTCCTCGCAGTGGCAGACCACGTGTAACAACACCTGCACAGGATCGGTACATCCGAACTTCACACCTGCGGCCGGTGGAACAGGATGCGGCCGGACAGGTACAGGATGGCAACAACAACTGCTCAAGTTACACCAGGATTGCACAATCCCTCCATCAGTGCTCAAACTGTCCGCAATAGAGGGCTTCTAGTCCTGTTGTAAGGCAGGTCCTCACCGGCAACAACGTCGCATATGGGCACAAACCCACCGTCGCTGGAACAGACAGGACTGGCAAAAAGTGCTCTTCACTGACGAGTCGAGGTTTTGTCTCACCAGGGGTGATGGTCGGATTTGCGTTTATCGTAGAAGGAATGAGCGTTACACCGAGGCCTATACTCTGGAGCGGGATCGATTTGGAGGTGGAGCATCCGTCATGGTCTGGGGCGGTGTGTCACAGCATCATCGGACTAAGCGTGATGTCAATGCAGTCAATCTCAACGCTGTGCGTTACAGGGAAGACATCCTCCTCCCTCATGTGGTACCCTTCCTGCAGGCTCATCCTGACATGACCCTCCAGCATGACAATGCCACCAGCCATACTGCTCGTTCTGTGCGTGATTTCCTGCAAGACAGGAATGTCAGTGTTCTGCCATGGCCAGCGAAGAGCCCGGCTCTCAATCCCATTGAGCACGTCTGGGACCTGTTGGATCGGAGGGTGAGGGCTAGGGCCATTCCCCCGAGAAATGTCCAGGAATATATACACTACATAAATATATATGTATAAACTTAGCAAAAAAAGAAACTGCGTATATTTTCAGCAAACTAAACATGTGTAAATATTTGTATGAACATAACAAGATTCAACAACTGACACAAAGAACTGAGACATAAACAGAGTTCCTCTGTCCAGTGTCTGTGTTCTTTTGCCCATCTTAATCTTTTATTTTTATTGGCCAGTCTGAGAAATGGGTTTTTCTTTGCAGCTCTGCCTAGAAGGCCAGCATCCCGGAGTCGCCTCTTCACTGTTGACGTGGAGACTGGTGTGTTGCAGGTACTATTTAATGAAGCTGCCAGTTGTTTCTGTTTAGAGCCAGTCTGCGCTGTTCTGTGAACGAAGTAGTACACAGCGTTGTACGAGATCTTGGCTGTACTGTTTACACCTTCTGTAGAGACCCATCCACTTAGCAAGACTTAGTTAAATATGTATATATAAAATGAATATTCATGTGTGGTCATAACATGATTTTGTGACAAACCACAACATCATGTGACCGTATCAAGTGTCCAAAACACAAATATATGGCGCATGCATCCGTTTATGTACTGTACATGTGCACCTCACTCAGGTTTCAACTCAGGTTGCATGGCCTTAACTTATGTGTGGTATATATGTGATAAGTGTGTGCAACAGTATATAAAGTATGCTAATGTACTGGTGTGAAGGCATTTGGGCAGTGGTGAAAAATCCTTCAGTAAAAATACTTTAAAGTACTACTGTCATGAATTATTGTAAACAAAAGGACTCTTAGATTTCTTCAAGACAAAACGTTATTATTTAATTATTGCGGTAAAGGAGCTCGCCAACGACCCCCCCCCCGGTGATTCGTCGAGAGACCAACGACAAAAGATACCATGGCCTTTTATAGCTAAGACACCCCCTTCCGTCTACACGGCAAACAACAGATGTATGGAATGGGTCACAAGGTTAAGATGTGTGTGAAAAATGCTTAGAATTCACAGCAGACATTATCTGCTATAAAAACTTCTCATTGTGTAGAAACCAGGGTCTGCCTCCGAGGCATCTCTCCCTGGTACCTTCCAGTCGGGCACACAGACACTATTCATGCTATGGATTGCGGTCTTTATAGGTTTATCACGAATCCATCGTTAATCCACTGTCAGTTTTAAATCTCCCAGAGGCCCACATTCAGTAGAACACACACAGTTGAGTGTTCTAACAACCCCTTATTCTGTTGCATAAAACAACCATTTGATGCAATTACAGTATTATAAAAATAATCTTGCAATTTTTCTCTCACAATACTTCAGTATTTTGGGGGGTATCTGTACATTATTTTACTATTTATATTTCTGGCAACTTTTACTTCACTACATCCCGAAAGAAAATAATGTTCATTTTACTCCAGACATTTTCCCTGACACGTAAAAGTACTTGTAACATTTTGACAGGAAAACTGTCCATTTCACACACTTATCAAGAGAACATCCCTGGTCACCTCTACTGCATTTAATTTGGCAGACTCACTAAACAAATGCTTCGTTTGTAATTTATGTTTGAGTGTGCCCCGGGGTATCTGTAATAAAAAAAAAAATTGGGCTGTCTGGTTTAATAGAAAGAATTTTAAATGATTTATACTTTTGATACTTAAGTATAAAAAGTAAATGGAATTGCAAAAATGTACTTAAGTATTTTTTTAAACTAATTCTGTTAGACTTTTACTCAAGTAGTATTTTACTGCGTGACTTTTACTTTTGTCATTTTCTATTAAGGTACTTCAGATTTACTCAAGTATGATAATTTAGTACTTTTCCCACCACTGGATATGGCTGGGGGTTTATTGCATTTATTTCACAAAACCCCATCAATTTAGACAAGTGTGTCTGGTTAAGCATCATCTAATATTTTTTTATCTGAACACTTTGTTTACCTGGAATTTTTCCTTACTGTAGGCTACTACTACTTTTAGTCTTAATCTTTACTGCACTAGTCACTGTTTAGCACATGACCTCACATGTGAATCCTTAAAGAGATGGGCGGGGCTGGCTTAAGAGGGTGTGAACAACACAAAATGGGTGTAGACAAAGGAGAGCACTCCAGTAGGTACCAAAATAATCAAAGGCCCTTTTCTCAAAAGTGAGTTTACAAGTTCATCAACTTTCAAAGCAGATTTACTTTCCCATTGTTCCTCAAAAATCCAGTGTATGATATACCATTTTGTAGCTCTGAGTCTCTAATTTGATCCAATGTAAAAAACACAATTTCAAATTTTGCTACATAAGACCGAATCCAGGTTGTGAGTCACAAATATTGAATTTGGCCTTTACTACTATAGCCCAGGGAAACGCATTAAATAACACATTCATAAATGGCAAAAAATATAGTAAAACAATAAATCATAAGAAACAAGGATGACATGTTTGTCCTATAGGAGATATAAGAAAGCTCAGGAAATATATATATATCTATATTTATTTATTTTTTTACACATATTTAACCTTATTTTGTGTAGGCACAAAACTCCCTTCGTACTTTCATTCATAAAAAAAAAAAAGAGTACAGGGTGTCACTCGTGAGGGTCGTACACCATCGTGTTCGTGAGAGTCTCGCCTTTCCATAGAGTGGCATAATAGTTTCAGACACTACCAGTGGTGGAAAAAGTACCCCATCGTCATACTTAAAGAAACCTTAACAGAAAATGACTCAAGTAAAAGTGAAAGTCACCCAGTAAAATACTACTTGAGTGAAAGTCTAAAAGTATTTGATTTTAAATATACTTAAGTATCAAAAGTGAAAGTAAAAATCATTTAAAATTCCTTATATTAGGCAAACCAGACGGTATGATTTTCTTGTTTTTTTAATTCATGGAGTGTCAGGGGCACACTCCAACACTGACATAATTTACAAATTAAGCATTTGTGTTTAGTGAGTCCGCCAAATAAGACGCAGTAGGGATGAGCAGGGATGTTCTCTTGATAAGTGTGTGAATTGGACCATTTTCCAGTCCTGCTAAGCATTCAAAATGTAACGAGAACTTTTGGGTGTCAGGGAAAATGTAAGGAGTAAAAAGTACATTACTTTCTTTAGGAATGTTCTGAAGTAAAAGTAATCAAAAAAATAATAGTAAAGTACATATACTCCAAAAAACGACTAAGTAGTACTTTAAAAGTATTTCTACTGAAGCACTTTTCACCACTGGACATTACAGACATTTCCGTGAGAACACCGATTTTAGGGATGTCTCATGGTCTGACAAACACTGCTCTAGCGTTGCCACCTATCACCAAAGATGCGGGAGTGCTACATCAACGTATGCGGTGGATTGAGACACAACCACAAAAAAATCTCTAGCTTACATTTTTTTTGATTGTTACTTTGACGCACCGGTCCGTCAATCAACTCTAGGGGGCAAAAAAAAAAATATTTAATAACTCATCTCTGTACCCCACATACAATTATCTGCAAGGTCCCTCAGTCGAGCTGTGAATTTCAAACACAGATTCAACCAAAACGACCAGGGAGGTTTTCCAATGCCTCAAAGAACAGCACCTATTGGTATATATATATATATATTTTTTTAAGTAGACAATGGTGACTTTAAAAAAGGAAGCCTGTACAATATAAAAAATATTCCAAAACATGCATCCTGTTTGCAACAATGCACAAAGTAATACTGCAAAACATGTGGCAAATTAACTTTTTGTCCTGAATACAAAGTGTTATGTTTGGGGCAATTAAAATACAACACATTACCTCGTCTTGCACAGGCAAAATTCTGGTTCAGTCTGCTTTCCACCAGACACTTAAAGATTACTTCACCTTTCAGCAGGACAATAACTTAAAACACAAGGCCAAATTACATTTACATTTACATTTTAGTCATTTAGCAGACGCTCTTATCCAGAGCGACTTACAGTAGAGTGCATACATTTTATTACATTTTTTACATACTGAGACAAGGATATCCCTACCGGCCAAGAGCAGACGCTCTTATCCAGAGCGACTTACAGTAGAGTGCATACATTTTATAGCATTTTATTTTTGTATTTATTTTTACATACTGAGACAAGGATATCCCTACCGTCCAAACCCTCCCTACCGGCCAAACCCTCCCTAACCCGGACGACGCTATGCCAATTGTGCGTCGCCCCACGGATCTCCCGGTTGCGGCCGGCTGCGACAGAGCCTGGGCGCAAACCCAGAGACTCTGGTGGCGCAGCTAGCACTGCGATGCAGTGCCCTAGACCACTGCGCCACCCGGGAGTAAACACAACAAATCTGGCAAGACCTGAAAAATGGTCTAAGAACCAATTTGACAAGAGCTTTAGAAGAATAATGGGCAAATGTTGCACAACCCAGGTGCGGCAAGCTCTTAGAAACTCACCCAGAAAGACTCTCAGCCGTAGTCGCTGCCAAAGGTGATACCACAAATTATTGATTCAGGGGTGTGAACACTTACGTAAATGAGATATTGCTGTATTTCATTTTCATGAAGGGGCACATTATTACATTGCTGCTAGTCACTTGTCTATGGAACTTGTTCAGTTTTTTTTTTTTAGCAAAGATTTCAAAAACATGTTTTCACTTTGTCATTATGGGTTAGGGTTAGATGTGTGTAACTGGTTGAGAAAAATGTATTTAATCCATTTTGAATTCAGGCTGTAACAACTAAATGTGGAAAAAGTCAAGGTGTATGAATACTTTCTGAAGGCACTGTATAGACCTAGCAAACAGAGCTAGAGGAAATGCAGTGTATATGCTAGTACCCCTGCCACTGACCTTGATCTTAGCGGTGTACTCCCCACGGCCCCCGAACAGGCCCAGCCCCCCCAGCAGGATGTCCGCATCAGCACAGAAGCGGATGGCCTCCACCGAGTGGGCCGAGTAACCCCAGCCACCCCCGTGACCTATGACATTACACAAGAAGTTGCGATAAGTCAGCTCTGCAGCATCATCTGTGCTCATAACAATACAATGAGGTTAGTTTTACTAGAAGCATCCAGTCACTGCCATATGACATATGAACATATAGTGGAATACTGTTCAAACACTTCCTAAAGCATCCTTGAATTAATGCAACCTTGAATTACAATAAGCTTGAATTGGCACGTTTTTAATATATCACTGGTAATGAAGTATATGTAATGTTGTTTCTGGCTGGAAGGTCTTGTAAATAAATGAATCAAACCAAAATCAGGAAAAAGGGATAAGAGAAAAAGTGATAAGAGAAATGGCTGAGTGTGACAAATACTGTAGAAGATGAGAAATTAAAACCATGATCTCCTGTTAGTCATCAGGAAAAATCCCATGTGTGAAAGTTTGTGTGTGGACTGAGGACTCACTCTCAAAGCGGTTGACCACGCTGTAGTCTTCTTTGGAGTAGACCTTCATAACTGCCTGAGTCTCCTCTTCTGTGCTGGTCACACCCATCTTCAGCTCCTGCATGGTCGCCAGCGTATCCAGGCAACCTGGTCACAACACACACAGGGTACTTCCTGTTAGTGACTAACATTCTTGCTTAACATTATCAGCGGAATTGACACCTCTGTTAATTGTTTTGTCTATTTTTGTTATGCTTTTTTTAAAGTGCTTGGCAGTACTGCTGTAATAGTGCTGTGCTAAAGTGGGTTATAGTACAGAACAATGCTTTTCCTATAGCTAGGCCTTTCTGAAAGTATGCACATGTATAATGTTCCCATGCCCGGAGAGAATAAGATTAAATAAATAAGATCTAACACTAAGTACTAAAGGCGTTTTCAATAGCTATCAAAAGAAAATGTCAAAAGTGCTTCAGTGTAAAGAGGAGAGAGGGAGGGAGTGAGAGAGACAGTGACAGCCGAGTGACGGGACCACTGATATCAAGCAACATACATTTGGCAAATAGTTGCATTGATGCACTGAGCTGGCAGAGCCATGTCAAATTTAAATACTGAGGCAAATAGTAAAATAGTATGTATCAAATAGCTGACTGTATTTCCTGGCCAACACAGCCAAAATATTTAAGGGATAAACAGATCCACTTTATATTTTCTTGAAAATAATGGACAACGTGATATTGGCATTATTTCCAAGATAATTGTAGAGCGGAAGCGTTTAAGCAGTTTTTTTTGTGACAGTTGTTTGAATACATAAATAACAATAAACTGATGATGTGCAATTTTGCCTGGCTTAGAAGAGTTGCTGTGTTGTCCGGACACACTGTTCATTACAGTAGAGGAGATCACATTGCATATCAAACACTAGGCAAAAAGTTTGCTAAATAGTCTGTTAGCAAATCTGCCAATATCACAAACTAATTCTACAATAGCAGTTGCTGAAAACAGCTGTTCAAACTAGAAACATGTGGGAGGATTTGACGGCATAGCGCCACTTGCATCATGACTGCAAAATTGACAGAAATTCATGCTATCTACAAAAACATATCAATGCTAGCTAGTTTTCCATCATTGGACCTGTGTTTACAATGTATCCAATTTCCGTTTGTGTGGTTGTTGATTTCGCTTTCTGTAACTTTGTAGCAAGTACAGTCTGCATCGTTTTGTTCCCAGTAAATATGACCGGGACCCGCTACCCTATCAGTAAAAATCCACAGAAAGAGGTCCGTCAAATTCGCATCATCATTCTGATTTTACCTAGTATGTGCAGGGCTCCGTGGGAGCGGGTGGTGGTGGTGTGGGAGCCGGCGGGAAGTGCCAGCTCTGGGCTGAGGATGCTGCAGCTGGCCTGGAGGTCCGTGGCCGAGGGCACACGGGCATCGGCTATCACGGCGTTGTAGCACCACATCTCCCTCGATGCGGGCAGAAATCTACAGGTGGGAGGACAGTGAGGAGTTGAAAGGTCAAATAGAGGGTATTAAAGGATGTGTGTGTGTGTGTGTGTAAGGTAAAAAGGTTACAGAGCATTCAGCATTCAGACCCCTTGACTTTTTTCACATTTTGCTAGATTACAACCTTATTATAAAACAAATTTAACAAATAGATTTGCAAAATTTCAAAAGCCCTGTTTTTTCGCTTTGTTATTATGGGGTATTGTGTATATATTGATGAGGAGCATTTTCATTTAATCAATTTTAGAATAAGGCTGTAAGGTAACAAAATGTCCAAAAAAACGGAAGGGGTCTGAATACTTTCCAAATGCACTGTATTTCGTAGACCAGACGTTTCTCAAGGGATAGGCGAGATGGCTTAAATGTCATAATATTTTTCACATTTTTAACAGTTTGACGGTATTTTATACTTTTGAATAATAACCTTACATTCTAAATATGCTTTATGAGTAGTGCATGACCATAGCATGGCAACAAATGAATTATAAGGGGTTTTAGTCGGGCTAACTCCATCCTGCCTGTTTTATAATGTTTAATCAAACTTCAACCAAAAATTTGAGGACCAGTAGTGAAGTAGTCCTATTTGCCAATTTCCAAAGGAATCAAAATCCTCTTTTGCCTCAAACTTTGCTACTACACATTTGTTCAATTACAGAATTCAGTTGTATTCCTTAATTTTAAGCATTTTTATCAATTTGTTAATTTCACACACTCATGTAATACCATTTACACATAGTCACATTTGTTTTATCCCTGTGAATTCTTTTCATCTCTGTATACCATGGAAGGGCAACTAGCGCTTAACCATTTACAACAAATCTATTTTTTTCCCCACTTACATAGAGTTAGAATAATAGAATACACAAGGTGCAATTTAGAAATGTGGTTGTGCATCAGCAATCAATTAGCCCATGCCATCTAGCGGTCAGCTATCTAAACTTGTAGTAAGCATGGTCGAATTACAGATTGGGTGGGGCCTATTGATTATCAGTTATCATATTCAAAACTGCAAACATTTGCCTCTTGAACCATGTCCAGTGGGCGCAACAGCATCTCTACTTCCTAAGGCGGCTGAATAAATTTGGCATGCCGCCTAGGGTCCTCTCCAAATACTACTGCTGCGCCATCAAGAGCATCCTGACCGGCTGCATCACAGACGGGAATTGCTACATCCATGACCGGAAAGCACTCCAGCGGAAGGTAAAGACGGCCCATTACATCACGGAGTGTGCTCCTACCCATCAGGGACACACAGTACCAGTCAAAAGTTTACATACAACTTCTCATTCAAGGGTTTTTCTTTATTTTCACTATTTTCTACATTGTAGAATAATAGTGAAGACATCAAAACAATGAAATAACACATATGGAATCATGTAGTAACCAAACAAGTGATTGGTACAAGCATACTACTTCAAAGCAGCCACACTTTGTCTTGACAGCTTTGCACACACTTGGCATTCCCTCAACGAGCTTCAACTGGAATGCTTTTCCAACAGTCTTGAAGGACTGTCTTGAAGGAGTTGGCTGCTTTTCCTTCACTCTGGGGTCCAACTCATCCCAAACCATCTCAATTGGGTCGGGGTGATTTTGGAGGCCAGGTCATCTGATGCAGCACTCCATCACTCTCCTTCTTGGTCAAATAGCCCTTACACAGCCTGGAGGTGTGTTGGGTCATTGTCCTGTTGAAAAACAAATGATAGTCCCACTGAGCCCAAACCAGATGGGATGGCGTATCGTTGCAGAATGCTGTGGTAGTCATGCTGGTTAAGTGTGCTTTGAAATCACTGACAGTTTCGCCAGCAAAGCACCCCCACACCTCATCCTCCATGCTTCACGTGGGAACCGCGCATGCGGAGATTCTTTTTTTTTTAACTTAACAGATCAAAAGGACAGATTTCCACCGGTCTAATGTCTATTGCTCATGTTTCTTGGCCGAAGCAAGTCTCTTCTTCTTATTGGTGATGGCTATTTAAAGAATGCCAAATATAAAATATATTTTGATTTGTTTAACACTGTTTTGGTTACTACATGATTCCATGTGTGTTATTTCATAGTTTTAATGTCTTCACTATTATTCTACAATGTAGAAAATAGTACAAATAAAGAATAACCATTGAATGAGTAGGTGTTCTAAAACTTTTGACCGGTAGTGTATGTGACTAGTTTCAGGAAACTAGCCATATGTCGCGCTTCATCACTTCACTTCATAGGAAGCGAATAGCCTAGTTGATTTAGCCACAGAAGAAGTCAGCAACCTTCCAGCAACCATGTAGCACGCTTTTGAATATTTGAGCTGGTCGGCATGTGTAGGTAATTCTGTCTAAAGCTGCTTTTAATATATATATATTGCGTAGTAGATATATTACTGCATATATAAGTGTTGCTCTCCACTATCTGGAGGACCGAGTTTTAAAATCAGTGGAATTGGAGTATTATAGCTAAGGAAATGAGAAAATACCTGTCGCCGGATTACGTCTTTAAACTAAGGGCAACCATGGAATCCGGGACAGAGAGGGAGAAGTTAGTTAATTTTGTCAGAAAGTAATTTTCATTTCAAGTTAAGTGTACTGTCAGCAAGCTAACGGCTGGCTGGTTCGTTACGTGTATGTTCTGTGTAGTCATATTATTCGTATCTCAGAGCCATTTGCTTTGCTAGTTATAGCCTGATGTTAGCTAGCTAAGATTAAACATGGTTGGTTAGCTACCTGCAGTTTCAAGCAGTGTAGTAATGTCACGAGTTGGGATTATGATTCATTGTTTAGCTAGCTAGCTACATGTCTTAACAAAAGACTCCACTATGCAAGTAAACATTTCAAATGAATGTTGATGTCACAGCGACAACTGTTGATATACATAGCTGGTAAATTCGCTCTGGCTATAGACGCCAATTTCAGAGCACTCTTGCCTGAGTGTGCCAGAGCTCAGAATAACTGACGAATTAACCAACTCTCAACACCCGTTGAATATGGCCTGTGTCAGTAAACGTGGGCAACAATTGCAGTCACCAACGCTCTGGATAACAAAAACAGCCTAACCAGCTCTGCTAGGGCGAGTAAAATGGTCAGAGTGAGCTGTTCTCTCATTGTCTGGAAGTAGCTAGCCAAAATTAGACAGCTTGGGTGCTTGACTGCTGTTATTAGGACAGAACCCTTGAAGAGTTGGGTGGAGCTAAAGCTTAAGAGGGTGTGAACGATGCAGAATGGGTGTAGACAAAGAGGAGCTCTCCAATGGGTGTACCAAAACATTCAAAGGCCATTATCTCAAAAAGTGAGGTTACAAGTTCATCGACTTTCAAAACAGAATTACTTTCCCGTTGTTCCTCAACTGTAGTTTATGATATACACTTTTCTAGCTCTGGGTCTATACATTTATCCGATGTAAAAAGCACAATTTAAAATTTCAAAAACATAATCGAGCCGGTCGGTCACATACTGACGTGATGTATCCGAGTCTCATCTGGTTGAGTTTTCATTATTGCAGATATGAAGCAGGGGGGAAAGTCTGTGGTCCGGGTGTTGAAGTTTATAGCCGGAGATGCTCATTTCTCGTAGTAGCTCGTGTTGGCTCGCAGTTCTTTCCCAATTTGTTTAGTCTAGTATTTTGTCAGTTTGTGTCCCTTCTGGGAGAGATGAAGACTCAGTGGTTCGTCTTGTTATCAGAGTGTGTTATTCAGCAAAAGTTCCTCTCAGGTTATCGTTTCTCTCGGAGTCAGATGTAAGGATTCAACATATCAGTGTTCATATGGGATGAACTTGAGACTAAAGGCGTCCATATGCTTCCCAGACAAAACCGGTCGGAAGACTTTGTGCATATATTATGACAACATTTTGTGAGGTTTTTGTTAGTTTTGGACTTCGGTGAGGTTTTTTTTCAGCTGTTCGGGGGGGATGAAACATGGAGGCAAGCCGAAAATTGCAGCCGACTCATTGGTGATTGGTCAACAGTAGGTATTCTTCAATAAAGCCTTTGTCATTCAATGAGACGACTCGATTTCATACAAATACTGCACCAAGCATCTTATTTAGATGTAAAATTGCACAACTACAATCTCCTCAGCAAAAACGTCAAAATGAATGACAGATTTCTTGATTTATCTTAGATTAATTTTGAGTATTTTGAGGACGTGTATACTGGCTACGGCACAGTCTCAAAAAGGACTAACAGTACTATTGATGCTTTATTTCTCCTTGTTTTTCTAGCGAATATCTTTTAAGGAGTTCGGCTAGGCGACATCCGAAATTAAAGCACGCGGACACCTTTACTCATAAGGGTTCACAGCAGGATAAAATGCACTTTGAACCAATAAAACAATGTGCAGGATGAAATTTGTAGTTTACAGGTTTGAACCATGGTTAAGATAAAATCTGTATCTTTTCATATTACAGTAAAAGACGTATTACACTTAAAACATGGAAATCAAAAGGAAAAATATCACACTATAGATTGGGTTCATACCAATCACGTGGTGAACCATTCAGTTTAATACATTATTTAGAACCATGTCAAATGTCTCATTTGGCACCATTTCTGTCCTTAGAACAAAGAAAGCACTAGGCCAAAAATATCACAATTTCTTTGTCAACTCATTTGGTGCCAGGATGCTTTCATAAGTGTCTACATTTGACCCCCCCCCCCCCCTTGAACCCGTTGGGATACCTATGGGTGTAAAAGGGCTCTGCTGACAGGATGTTGGGGAAAAACAGTTTGTCTTGTGATCAGCTTGCCAGGGGCGCTGTCAATTACAGGATCTGTATTTCTTGTTATGGAACGTCAAGAGTTACCCACTTGTGGCCTCAACGACACAACATCGACAATGCAAAAACAATAAAAATTAAGACAATGCAAGAATACGAACAAAGTAAATGGCAGTAGAATAGAAATTACTTTTTTCATAAGTATAATACAGGATGGCACAATTTATAGTCCAATATTTACACATGTATTGGGGATGGTGGGTGAATAAATTGAGCAGTATAATACGAGTCTGGTAGCAGCAGATGTGGTGCGTGTGTGTCATGAATGTATGTGTGCGTGTATGTCTCTGTGTGGGTGTGTGCATGAGTGAGTGGATGTGTGCTAAGGTGCAGAGAATCAGAGCAGGTGGTCAGTCCAGTTCAAGTGTTCAGCAGTCTGATGGCTTGTAGATGGTAGAAATTGTGTCCATAATATATTTGCATCGTTGGTTTCAGACCTCATGCTCTGATACCATCTGCCCGACGGTAAGGGAGAGAACAGCTCGTGACTGAGGTGTGTGGGGTCCTTGATGATGCTGCATGCCTTCCTCAGGCACCGTTTGGAGTATACAGTACCAGTCAAAGGTTTGGACACACCTCATTCCAGGGTTTTTCTTAATTTTTTACAATTTTCTACATTGCAGAATAATAGTGAAGACATCAAAACTATGAAATAATATAGTAACTAAAAAAGTGTTTGCCTTATTACAGCTTTGCACACTATTGGCAATCTCTCAACCAGCTTCATGAGGTAATGACCTGGAATGCATTTCAATTAACAGGTGTGCCTCCTTAAAAGTTAATTTGTGGAATTTCTTTCCTTCATAATACTTTTGAGCCAATCAGTTGTGTTGTGACAATGAGGACCGCCACAGGAATGAAAGACCCAAAGTTACTTCTGCTGCAGAGGATAAGTTCATTAGAATTACCAGCCTCAGAAATTGCAGCCCAAATGAATGCTTCAGAGTAACAGACACATCTCAACATCAACTGTTCAGAGGAGACTGTGTGAATCAGACGTTCATAGTCGAATTGCTTGAAAGGAACCACTACTAAAGGACACCAATAATAAGAAGACTTGCTTGGACCAAGAAACACGAGCAATTGACATTAGACCGGTGGAAGTTTGTCCTTTGGTCTGGAGTCCAAATTTGAGATTTTTGGTTCCAACCGCCGTGTCTTTGTGAGACGCAGTGTGGGTGAACGGATGATCTCCGCCTGTGTATTTCCCACCGGATTACAAGGAAGAGGAGTTGTTATGGTGTGGGGGTGCTTTGCTGGTGACACTGTCTGATTTATTTACAATTCAAGGCACACTTAACCAGCATGGATACCACAGCATTCTGCAGCGATATGCCATCCCATCTGGTTTGTGCTTAGTGGGACTATCATTTGTTTTTCAACAGGACAATAACCCAACACACCTCTAGGCTGTGTAAGGGCTATTTTACCAAGAAAGAGAATGAGGGTGTACTGCATCAGATGACCTGGTCTCCACAATCCCTCGACCTCAACCAAATTGAGATGGTTTGGGATTAGTCAGACAGCAAGTGCAAACAAGTGCTCAACATGAGGGAACTCCTTATCTTCTCTTGGATAGTGGGCAGCATTCAGAATTTTGGATGAAAAGCGTGCCCAAATTAAACTGCCTGCTACTCATGCCCAGAAGCTAAGATATGCATATTGTTAGTAGATTTGGATAGAAAACACTCTGAAGTTTCTAAAACAGTTTGAATCATGTCCGTGACCATAACATGTCCGTGATGGTGACCGTGACCATTTCGCCGAGGACCATTTGTCATCGGCGAAACCCCGAGGACAAACCACACAAACCATTTATTTCTGCGTTTTGTGTCGCGCCTGGAGGGTTGAAATATGATGGTCTGTGTTTGCTATCCTCAGATAATAGCATTGTTCGCTTTCGCCGTAAAGCTTTTTTGAAATCTGACACGTTGGCTGATTCACAACAAGTGTAGCTTTAATTTGGAATATTGAATGTGTGATTTCATGAAAGTTGAATTTTTATAGTAATTTATTTGAATTTGGCGCTCTGCATTTTCACTGGATGTTGGCCAGTTGGGACGCTAGCGTCGCACATATCCCAGAGAAGATAACTGTTGGAAAAGCGTTCCAGGTGAAGCTGGTTGAGAGAATGCCAAGAGTGTGCAAAGCTGTCATCAAGGCAAAGGGTGGCTATTTGAACAATCTCAAATATAAAATATAGTATATTTTGATTTGTTTAACTTCTTATGGCTGGGGGCAGTATTGAGTAGCTTGGATGAATCAGGTGCCTAGAGTAAACTGCGTGCTACTCAGGCCCAGAAGCTAAGATATGCATATTATTAGTCGATTTGGATAGAAAACACTCTGAAGTTTCTAAAACTGTTTGAATGATGTCTGTGCGTATAACAGAACTCATATGACAGGCAAAAACCTGAGAAAAAATCAAACCAGGAAGTGGGAAATCTGAGGTTTGTAGGTTTGCCTATCCAATATACAGTGTGTATGGGGTCATATTGCACTTCCTAAGGCTTCCACTAGATGTCAACAGTCTTTAGAACCTTGTTTCAGGCTTCTACTGTGAAGGATGAGAGAATGAGAGCTGATTGAGTCAGGGGTCTGGCAGAGTGCCACGAGCTCACTCAGGCGCGCCCCCGTGAGAGGTAGCTGCGTTCCTTTTCGTTTCTGAAGACAAAGGAATTCTCCAGGTGAAACATTATTGAAGATTTGTTAAAAACATCCTAAAGATTGATTCTATGACATGTTTCTACGAACTGTAATGGATTTCTTTTTAATTCTTGAATTTAGATTTTTTAACTAAACGCGCGAACAAAAAGGAGGTATTTGGACATAAATTATGGACTTCATCGAACAAAACAAACATTTATTGCGGAACTGGGAGTGCATTCCGATGAAGATCATCAAAGGTAAGTGAATATTTATAACGCTATTTGAGTTTTGTGACACCTCTCCTTTGGAGAATGGCTGTATGTTTTTCTGTGACTTGGCGCTGACCTAACATAATCGCAAGGTGTGCTTTCGCCGTAAAGCCTTTTTGAAATCAGACACTGTGGTTGGATTAAGGAGAGGTTTATCTTTAAAATGGTGTATAATACTTGTATGTTTGAGGAATTTTAATTATGAGATTTATGCTGTTTTGAATTTGGCGCCCTGCAATTTAACTGGTTGTTGGTTAGGTGGGATGCTAGCGTCCCACATATCCCAGAGAAGTTAAAAGGTTCCCAGACTGTTTCATTACGTTGTGGGAACAGTCTGGTGAGAACATTGCGGGGACATCACAAAAGGTATTGTTGGATTCGGGCTAAACTTTGAACATTGAGATATTAAATACATGGTAGATCAGAAGCATAGAAGATAAGGAGTGAAAGAGACTGGGTTTTATGTCAGAAGTTAATGGTTTTCTGTGGAAAGAGATGGCTTTGGAATGTGTTGGGTGGAGATCTTGGAAACTAACAATTTCACTAAAGGAGAGAGGGTAATGTATAATGTTTATATTATGTCAGGATATGTTACTGAGGGAGAGAGGGTAAATGTATAACATTTACATTGTCAGGATATGTTATTGTTAGCCATCAGGGATACTCTGGGAGGAGAAGAGACACAGTTTTGTATCAATAACCATGACAGCCTTGAGGTGGGGAGGAGTGAGCACTTTGGGGTAGAGGTCTGGTTAGATTTAGTGAGGAAGAACAGATATCTCTAAAGTTCTGTCTAGCAACAGAGATGCATTGGATGTTCAGTTGTGGAGGACGAGACTCGGCCTAGGAGAAAGGGTTAAATATCAGTGTTTGTGTGACATTTTTTTTTGTCTGAATTACAGCTGTAACGACCCTTTGGGAAGAATTAAACTATATATATACCTACGTGGGTGATTGAAAGACGAACTTTGTTGCCGGTTGTCGTGGTAATATAATGAAAGTTTAGATGCGATCACCATATAAGCCTGGAAGGAGGAGAGATGACTAGAAACGATTCGGTTGGCCGTTTTATGTATGGATTAATTGTCGGAGTAGAGGTCCTTGTGCATTTCAGGTAAAATAACAACAATGTTTATATCCCAGGACACATTTATTTGCAAGCTAGCTAAATAGGACAAATTAACGTTAGCTAGCAAGTGCAAGCTAACTAGCTAAATTGCCATACATGTTTAATGCTTTTCGACCTGTCCCCAAATTAATGTCATTGGTTCAGAATTTGTTTTGATATTTTAACCTGCGTGTCGTGATTGCGTTTGGTGGGGGCAAAATACATTTATGCACGATAGCGCACGATGGCGCACGCGCGCAGCCGGTTTGGGTTCCGTGTAAGTCTCGCTGCACAAACGATTGTCATCGTACTTTAAATTGAGAAATTATGTGACTAAACTGAATGAGAAGAAAATACACTATGAAAAAATAAATCTAGGGCAAAAAGGCAAACTTCATTCATTGCATCAGAAAGCTCATTGATCACAAAACTCACTGATATTGCCAACTACTTCAATCATTTTTAGGCAAGATTAGCAAAGTTAGGCATGACATACTAGCAACAAATGGTGACACTACCCATCCATGTATAACTGATCAAATTATGAAAGACAAGCATTGTAATTTTGAATTCCGTAAAGTGAACGTGGAATAAGTGAAAGAAATATTGTTGTCTATCACAATGACAAACCACTGGGGTCTCACAACTTGGATGGAAAATTGGATAACAGCGGACAATATTGCCACTGCTATTTTCCATATACAGTGGCAAGAAAAAGTGTGTGAACCCTTTGAAATTACCTGGATTTCTGCAGAAATGTGATGACCAATTTATGCAGAAATCCAGGTATTTCCAATGGGTTCACATACTTTTTCTTGCCACTGTATTCAATCTAAGCCTACTAAAAAGTTTGTGCCCTCAGGCCTAGAGGGTAGAAAAATTAATTTTGCTCCCCAAGAAAAGTAAAGCCCCCATTACTGGCTCAAATAGCTGAACAATCAGCCTTTTACCAACTCTTAGTAAACTTTTGGGGGAAACTGTGTTTGATGAGAGACAATGCTATTTTACAGTAAACAAATTGAAAAGAGACTTATTGCAAGCTTATAAGGATGAACATTCATCAAGCTAAACACTTCAGTCATCAAGTTTACTAAGAGTCATTTGTGAGGGAGAAATTGATAAAACGATTGTTGGGCTGTATTGATAGACTTCAGTGTGGCTTTTGACATTATCGATCATAGTCTGCTAAGGGAAAAACATGTGTTTTGGCCTTACACCCCCTGCTATATTGTGAATAAAGAGTTACCTGTCTAACAGAACACAGGGGGTGTTCTTTAATGGAAGCCTCTCTAACGTAAGGAATTTCCCAGGGCAGCAGCCTTACATTTTTCAATCTTTACCAATGACATGCCACTGGCTTTGAGTAAAACCAGTGTGTCTATGTATGCGGATGACTCAACATTATACACGTCAGCTACTACAGTGAGTGAAATCACAGCAACACAAAGAGCTGAAGTTAGTTTCAGAGTGGGTGGCAAGGATTAAGTTAGTGTTAAATATAACTAAATCTCGTAACATATCATGTGGAAATTGAGCAAGTTGATGTGACTAATGGTCAAAACATGTTGATACAACAGTAGCTAAGATGGGGAGAAGTCTATCCACAATAAAGTGCTTTTTAACAACCATCAAGAAGGCAGGTCTTACAGGCTCTAGTTTTGTCGCACCTGGCCTACTGTTCAGTCGTGTGGTCAGATGCCACAAAGAGGGATCTCGGAAAATTACACTTGGCTCAGAACAGGGCAGCACAGCTGGCCCTTAAATGTACACTACCGTTCAAAAGTTCGGGGTCACTTAGAAATGTCCTTGTTTTTGACAGAAAAGCATTTTTTCCCCATTGAAATAACATCAAATTGATCAGACATTGTTAATGTTGTAAATGACTATTGTAGCTGGAAACGGACGATTTTTAATTGAATATCTACATAGGCGTACACAGGCCCATGAACAGAAACCATCATTCCGGTGTTCCAATGACAAGTTGTGTTAGCTAATCCAAGTTTATAATTTTAAAAGGCTAATTGATCATTAGAAAACCATTTTGCAATTATGTTAGCACAGCTGAAAACTGTTGTCCTGATTAAAGAAGCAATAAAACTGTCCTTCTTTAGACTAGTTGAGTATCTGGAGCATCAACATTTGTGGGTTCGACTACAGGCTCAAAATGGCTAGAAACAAAGACCTTTCTTCTGAAACTCGTCAGTCTATTCTTGTTCTGAGAAATGAAGGCTATTCCATGCGAGAAATTGCCAAGAAACTGAAGATCTCGTACAATGCTGTGTACTACTCCCTTCACAGAACAGCACAAACTGGCTATAACCAAAATAGAAAGAGTGGGAGGCCCCGTTGCACAACTGAGCAAGAGGACAAATACATTAGTGTCAAGTTTGAGAAACAGATGCCTCACAAGTCCTCAACTGGCAGCTTCATTGAATAGCACCCGCAAAACACCAGTCTCAATGTCAACAATGAAGAGGTGATTCCGGGATGCTGGCCTTCTATAAAAAAAAAAAATGTAAAGCCATGTTCGACACGATAACCTAAACATATTGACCAGCTCCAATAAACAGACTCGTGCTATACGGTAGACCAATCTCAACTCATCTCTCGGTATGTCCAACCCACTCATTATTTCAGCCAATCATGGCTAGCGGAAGGTTGCTCCCTTTTTCTGTGGCTAAACCATCTAGGCTCGTAATTTAACCATTTTACCATTTATGGCATACAAGTTTGATATTAAGGTACATGAAAGTTCACATGTTTGAAAAGGCATTTCTGCCAAAAAACACATTTTGATCAAAATAAAACATTTATTTAACTTTCAAACAGCTCTCCTGTGAAGTCGTGACTTGCGACATACACCTAGTTTCCTGAAAGGGGTCACATATGAACTGTAACTCAGTAAAATCTTTGAAACTGTCGCCTGTTGCGTTTATATTTTTGTTCAGTGTCGATAAATGCAAATTTTTCAAGTGCGGGCCTTGTGTTCTAAAAATACGATTCTGTGCTTCTAACTTTGTGTCAAGAGTTTAGGGAAGGCGCTTTCCTGTTTCACCTTTGGGATGAATTGGAACGCCAGCTTCGAGCCAGGTCCATTTGCCAAACATCATTGCCAAACATCAGTGCCCAACCTCACTAATGCTTGTGACTGAATGGAAGCAAGTCCCCGCAGCAATGTTCAAAGATCTAGTGGAAAGCCTTCCCAGAAGAGTGGAGGCTGTTATAGCAGCAAATGGGGGACCAACTCCATAATAATGCCCATGATTTTGGAATGAGATGTTCGACGAGGTGTCCACATACTTTTAGTCATGTCGTGTATATGGAATTGTTTTAAGAAGTCATACTAAGGATAATTTTCATATTTGATTTAGAATTTTAAGACCCCTTAAAAAATATATATTACCACTATTAGCCCATACATACACATGGAACAACAGATTCACCACATGGAACAATGGATAGTCCCCCCCAAAAAATCGAAAGGAAATTTGTTCTGAAGTCTATCCTATATCTGAGAGATAAGAAAGATCAGGAAACATAGTTAAAACATATATATATCCTCTTATTTTTGTAACTAAACAGTTCATATACTTCCATACATTATTTCAAATGGTACAGGGAAACATTCCGACAAGTCTTGTGCGGCCTGTGGGCATCCTAGAGCAAAACCAACATGTAAGTGTTCGTGAGAGTCTCGCCTTTACACAGACGGGTCATATTAGTGTGTAGCCCAAACCAACGATTTTGTGAGAAGACCGAGATGTCTTATATTCTGACAAACACCGCTCTAGCTGTCACCTTTCACCGCAGATGCGGAAGTGTTGCGGATGCGGTGGATTGAGACGCAACCAATGCAAACATATCTCCAGCTTAAACTGACAGATTTTTATGGGGATTATTTTACAATTATGCTCATTTTATTTCACCAGGGGCGCAGACATCGACCTTAGGGGGTTAACGTGAAGCAGAGAAGTTAATCATAAATGTATGCTTATCAACAGAGTTGCAGAGGATTTTATGATATTTTAGACGATCAAGAGACTAAAATAAGGTGAGACAGGTAGCACCCCACCTAGCGTTATCTGCACAAATAATGGGTATAGGCTGTCGATATTCGTGTTAATCACAGTCATAAGCAACTTCGACATTGGGAATATGGAGTATGGTGAATTGTGGTCAAATCTCTTTGTTTGATTTCTCGAGCCATCAGTTTCCTTGCCCGTTAGCCATGACTGTAGACAACTTAATGTCAACTGGCGCGATTGCAAACCTTTCAAACAGTCACACACAGCAGCTAATCATAAGCAAAATAACACATGGAACATCTTATATTACTGAAAATGGGCTTTGTTGTAACTTACACAGTACCAGTCAAAAGTTTGGACACACCAACTCATTCAAGGGCCTTTTCTTTATTTTTTTACCATTTTCTAAATTGTAGAATAGTGAAGACATCAAAACTATAAAACAACACATATGGAATCATGTTGTAATAAAAAAGTGTTCAGCAAATCAAAATATAATTTATATTTCAAATTCTTCAAAGTAGCCACCATTTGCCTTGACAGCTTTGCACACTCTTGGCATTCTCTCAACCAGCTTCACCAGGAATGCTTATCCAACAAACTTGAAGGAGTTTGCTGAGCAATTGTTGGCTGCTTTTCCTTCACTCTGCAGTCCAACTCATCCCAAACCAGGTCATCTGATGCAGCACTCCATCACTCTACTTCTTCGTCAAATAGCCCTTACACAGCCTGGAGGTGTGTTGGGTCATTGTCCTGTTGAAAAACAAATGATAGTCCCAATAAGCTCAAACCAGGTGGGATGGCGCATGGATGCAGAATGCTGAGGTAGCCATGCTGGTTAAGTGTGCCTTGAATTTTAAATAAATCACTGACAGTGTCAGCAGCAAAGCACCCCCACACCATCACAACTCCTCCTCCATTCTTCACGGTGGGAATCACACACGTGGAGATCAGCTGTTCACCTATTCTGCTTCTCACAAAGACACGGCGGTTGGAACCAAAAATATCTTCTTATTTCTGGTGTCCTTTAGTAGTGGTTTCTTTGCAGCAATTCAACCTTGAAGTCCTGATTCACACAGTGTCCTCTGAACAGTTGATGTTGAGATGTGTCTGTTGCTTGAACTCTGTGAAGCATCTATTTGGGAAGCAATTTCTGAGGCTAGTAACAGTAACAGCAGAGATAACTCTGGGTCTTCCATTCCTGTGGGGGTCCTCATGAGAGCCAGTTTCATCATAGCGCTGGATGGTTTTTGCAACTGCACTTGAAGAAACTTTCACATTTCTTGACTGACCTTCATGTCTTAAAGTAATGATGGACTGTCGTTTCTCTTCGCTTATTTGAGCTGCCATAATATGGACTTGGTCTTTTACGAAATAGGGCTATCTTCTGTATACCACCCCTACCATGTCACAACACAACTGATTGGCTCAAAAGCATTAAGGAAAGAAAGAAATTCCACAAATTAACTTTTAACAAGGCACACCTGTTAATTGAAATGCATTCCAGGTGACTTACATCATGATTGAGAGAATGCCAAGAGTGTGCAAAGCAGTCAGGACAAGGCAAAGGGTGGCTACTTTGAATAATCTCAAATATATTTGGATTTGTTTAACACTTTTTTAGAAATTACATGTGTTATTTCAAAGGTGATGTCTTCATTATTATTCTACAATGTAGAAAATAGTACAAATAAAGAAAAACCCTTGAATGAGTAGGTGTGTCCAAACGTTTGACTGGTACTGTACATAATTATAAACTCCCTATCCTGTAGATTAGTGTCAATCTCAAGACAATGAAAACCAAAAAACATAGGAATGTATTTTTCAGCACCTGGAACTAAATTTGCTTGCTATTGTGACATCATGGTGACCTCTCGTATTCTTTCCAACTTTGCTATGCAATCAAAGAGTGGTTGCTATGCAGGCTTAACATTCTTGTCAATTGCTAGCTATTAGCCATCGACCGCAAACACAATCAGTCACACTACCTGCATTTTGGTTTGCTTTAGCGGTTTTCAATTGACATTTGTAAATATTCATAATAATGATGCTGATGCATTATTCGCCTGGCTGGCTCAGTGAAGCTGCTGCCTCGTTAAGACATTCTTTACTCTCTATGGTAGGCTACAGGGGAGATTAAATTTTTAAATTGCAACTTTGTTGCAGAGGTCGAAAAGGCAGACAGCAAGGTTTGAACAAAACCCCGCGGTTGCAAACCAAGCGCTAGTTTAGAACCAAGGGGAATTAATGTGTTTAATAACGCCTTATTGCTTTTCTCCACATTTGCCGTGGCATATCAAGAACCACATAGAGCTACTTGAAATAGAACATAGCCGTGGTATATCGTCTCATATGCACATGGCTGGAATTCAAACTACCTGGTTTATAAAGTTAAATACGATATAGCCTACAGCCCAGTTCTATGAGTGTTAAACGTTCCAATCTAGACAATAAAAATATATCTTACAACACTGAATCAAAGAAAACAAACTAACTCTGATACTCCCTCCGTACCACCAGTACTCTTAACAGTGGTAGAGAAAATAACACCGTTAAAACCACTGCGGTTATGACTATGGGTTTTGAGTTTCCTGTCTGTCACATTTAAAAGGACAATATGCCGGGAGAGTGAGTCTGAAATGATACCATACTCCCCACATACCAATGCTAGATTCACTCCACAGGACTGACCCAAACCGTACTAATCTGACTCTGCTTTTTATTTCCCTATTGTTCTTTCCAGCATGGTTCCAACAATTATGGCAGATCTGTAACCAGTTTCTGCTCATTAGTGTGAAAACATTAATAGTGGACCATATTTATAGAGAAGGATTTTCTATGAGACACAGCTAAACTCAGAAGAACGGGATATAGGGAGGGATAGAGAGAAAGAGATAAAAATTGAAATAAAGAGAAAGAGAATGAGTCTGACCTCCAGATGACGTCGTAGACGGGGTCAAGACAGAGGCCAAAGCCCTGCAGGTCCTCCTGCTCTGAGTCATTGAAGGTGCGGCAGCTGCCATCCAGCTTGTTGATCAGCAGGCATTTAAAGGGTGGGGGCTCCGACACTGAGGTGGGGACTAAGCCTGGTACGGACACAGAGAAGAGGTTAATTAAAGGCACGGTGTAGTCAAAAACGTGATTTACCTGTGTTTTATATACATTATGAGGTTAGAAATAAAATGGTGAAATGATAATGCCCTTTTAGTGTAAGAGCAGCTGGAAAAGATGGGCTGAAATTTGTGCCTGTTTTGGTGGGATGGAGTTTTTGTATGCCTGGTGACCATCAGCAGGCGGTAAATTAGTTAATAGACCATTAAGAAAGAGCATTTAAACCTCTCTGCCGATAAGAGCCAGTTTTCCCCTCCCCACTCAGACAGTCCTAGCTAAATCTTCGCCTGAGAAATTGCCCTTCGCTATGAAGCATGTATTGTTACTTTTTGAGAAGTTAATTGAAAACAATCACTGTAAGGTACTTAATTGTTGCCCAGAAATGATTTAATATTGAAATAACAACTTTAAAGTGGAACTGACAGCATTTTAGCTACTTTGCAGTTATGAAACAGAATCATATATATCAGTCAAAAAGATACAATTCCCAGTTGATGCTACAAAACCAACTTCATAAGAGGTTTCTCATTGACGAGGCTCTAGAGGAGCAAGTTGAGAGCTTCAAGTTCCTTGGCGTCCACATCACCAAACTAACATGGTTCAAGCACACCAAGACAGTCGTGAAGAGGACACAATAAAACCTATTCCCCCTCAGGAGACAAAAGATTTGGCATGGGTCCTCAGATCCTCAAAAAATATTTTACAGCTGTACCATCGAGAGCATCCTGACGGGTTGCATCACTCCCGGGTATGGCAAATGCTCGGCCTCTGACCGCAAGGCACTACAGAGGGTAGTGCGTGCGGCCCAGTACATCACCGGGGCCAAGCTTCCTGCCATCCAGGACCTCTATACCAGGTGTCAGAGGAAGGCCCTAAAAATTGTCAGACTCCAACCACCGTAGACATAGACTGTTCTCTGCTACCACACGGCAAGCGGTACCGGAGCGCCACGTCTAGGTCCAAAAGGCTTCTAAACAGCTTCTACCCCCAAGCCATAAGACTCCTGAACAGCTAATCAAATGGCAAAACAGACCATTTGCATTGCCTCAACCCCACCCACTTCTACGCTGCTGCTACTCTATTATCTATGCAGGGTCAATAACTCTACCTACAGTTGAAGGCGGAAGTTTACACTTAGGTTGGAGTCATTAAAACTTGTTTTCAACCACTTCACAAATTTCTTGAACCTTTTACGGCTAGGGGTTCCGCTAGCGAAAACATCAGGTGAAATTGCAGAGCGCGAAATTCAAAATAAAATAGAAATATTTAACTTTCATAAAATCACAAGTGCAATACACCAAAATACAGCTTAACTTCTTGTTAATCCAGCCACCGTGTCAGCTTTCATAAAGGCTTTACGGCGAACCATGCTAAGCAAACCATGCTATTATCTCAGGACAGCACCCCATCAAACAAACACATGACAATCATATTTCAACCCGCTAGGCGTGACACAAAACTCTGGAATAACTATATAATTCATGCCTTACCTTTGAAGATCTTCTTTTGGCACTCCAATATGTCCCATAAACATCACAAATGGTCCTTTTGTTCCTATAAATCCGTTGTTATATCCACAAAATGTCCATTTATTTGGCGCGTTTGATTCAGAAAAACACCAGTTCCAACTCGCCCACATTATCTAATAAGTTAACTGTAATCTTGGTCCAAACATTTCTAACAACATTCCTAATCCAACTTTAGGTATTTTAAAATGTAAATAATTGCTAAAATTTAAGACGGAATAAACCATGTTCAATAGCGGATAAAATGAAAGTGGAGCGAGCGCAAGTCGGTTAGGAGATTTACCTTGTGCATGACAATTAATTTTTCCAACAATTGTTTACAGACAGACATTATTTCACTGTATCACAAGTTTACATACACCAAGTTGACTGTGCCTTTAAATAGCTTGGAAAATCCCAGAAAATTATTTAATGGCTTTAGAAGCTTCTGATAAATTATGTCAATTAGCCTGAGTCAATTGGAGGTGTACCTGTATTTGAAGGCATACCTTCAAACTCAGTGCCTCTTTGCTTGACATCATGAGAAAATTAAAATAAATCAGTCAAGACCTCAGAAAAGAAATTTTAGACCTCCACAAATCTGGTTCATCCTTGGGAGCAATTTCCAAATGCCTGAAGGTACCACGTTCATCTGTACAAACAATAGTACGCAAGTATAAACACCATGGGACCACGCAGCCGTCATACCGCTCAGGAAGGAGAACGCGTTCTGTCTCCTAGAGATAAACGTGCTTTGGTGCGAAGAGTGCAAATCAATCCCAGAACAACAGCAAAGGACCTTGTGAAGATGCTACAGGAAACAGGTACACAAGTATCTATATCCACAGTAAAACGAGTCCTATATCGACATAACCTGAAAGGCCGCTCAGCAAGGAAGAAGCCACTACTCCAAAACTGCCATAAAAACAGCCAGACTACGGTTTGCACCTGCACATGGGGAAAAAGATCGTACTTTTTGGAGAAATGTCCTCTGGTCTGATGAAACAAAAATAGAACTGTTTGGCCATAATGTCCATCGTTATGTTTGGAGGAAAAAGGGGGAGGCTTGCAAGCCGAAGAACAAGCCGAAGAACACCATCCCAACCCAATCCCACGGGGGTGGCAGCGTCATGTTGTGGGGGTGATTTGCTGCAGGAGGGACTGGTGCACTTCACAAAATAGATGGCATCATGATGGAGGAAAATTTAAAAACATCAAGACATCAGTCAGGAAGTTAAAGCTTGGTCGCTAATGGGTCTTCCAAATGGACAATGACCCCAAGCATACTTCCAAAGTTGTGGCAAAATGGCTTAAGGACAACAAAGTCATGGTATTGTGAGTGGCCATCACAAAGCCCTGACCTCAATCCTATCGAAAATTTGTGGGCAGAACTGAAAAAGCGTGTGCGAGCAAGGAGGCCTACAAACCTGACTCAGTTACACCAGCTCTGTCAGGAGGAATGGGCCAAAATTCACCCAACTTATTGTGGGAAGCTTGTGGAATGCTACCAGAAATATTTGACCCAAGATAAACAATTTAAAGGCAATGCTACCAAATACTAATTGTGTGTATGTAAACTTCTGACCCACTGGGAATGTGATGAAAGAAATAAAAGCTGAAATAAATAATTCTCTCTACTATTATTACTGACATTTCACATTCTTAAAATAAAGTGGTGATCCCAACTGACCTAAAACAGGGAATCTTTTCTAGAATTAAATGTCAGGAATCTGTGAAAAACAGATTAAATGTATTTGGCTAAGGTGTATGTAAAACGTCCGACTTCAACTGTACATGTACATAATTACCTCAACACCGGTGCCCCCCACACATTAACACATTGACTCTGTACCGGTACCCCCTGTATATAGCCCCGCTATTGTTATTATCTCTAACTTTTTGGGGGATATTCTTAAAACTGCATTGTTGGTTAAGGGCTTGTAAGTAAGATTTCACTGTAAGGTCTACACCTGTTGTAGACATGTGACAAATACAATTTGATCTGATTTGATTTTTAAACATAAATTCTACCTGACTCAACATTCCATGCCGTACGAGGCATTGTTGGCAGAATAGATGGAGGCAGTTCACTGCATGATTAATATAATTCACCAATACATTTCTTGGTAGTCCCTGGAACATTGTTTGAGGCCTTCATTCGGGATGCACTGTTTCAGTTTCAATGACTCAAAATTTTAGACAAAAATGGCGAATGTAACTAAGGCTGGGAATGTCAAAATCAAACTCGCGAGGGCAATGATAACAATTCATTCACAACGTGGCTAATAAGCTAGTGTATCTATACTGAAAACAAATGCAACATGCAAGCATTTTAACAATTTACAATTCATATAAGCAAATCCGTCAATTGAATAAAATGAATTAGCCCCTAATCTATGGATTTCACATGACTGGGCAGGGGCGCAGCCATGGGTGGGCCTGGGAGGGCATAATCCCACCCAATTGGGAGCCAGACCCAGCCAATCAGAATGAGTTTTTCCCTTCAAAGGGGCTTTAAAACAAAGAAATACTCCTCAGTTTCATCAGCTGTCCGGGTGGCTGGTCTTAGACGATCCTGCAGGCTGGCGTAGTCACACGTGGTCTGAGGTTGTGAGGCTGGTTGGACGTACTGCCAAATTCTCTAAAACGACATTGGAGGCGGCTTATGGTAGAGAAATGAACATTCAAGTCTCTGGCAACAGCTCTGGTGGACATCCCTGCAGTCAGCATGCCAATTGCACACTCTCTCAAAATGTGAGACATCTGTGGCATTGTGTTGTGTGACAAAAATGCACATTTTAGAGTGACCCTCTTATTGTCTCCAGCACAAGGTGCACCTGTGTAATGATCATGCTGTCTAATCAGCTTCTTGATATGCCACACCTGTCAGCTGGATGGATTATCTTGGCAAAGGAGAAATGCGCTGGGATCTTTTATTTAAGCTCATGAAACATGGGACCAATATTTTTGTTAAGTAGCAAGCTAAAAGCACGGAGCTTAACGTTAGTTAGCTGCTAGGACGATGTCATGTAATGTCATTGGAGGAGTGGGTGAAAGACTGACTTTTTCCCCTCATATCGTTTTCGGTGGCATTACACAGCTAGAGACGCAGGTGTCATTTATTTAGCTAGCAAGAACGACTGTTATCCTGTTTGCATCTCTTGCGTTTGCAAATTCAACCTGGCTATCTACTCTGATTTCAGAGCACTCTCATCTGAGTGTGGCAGAGCGCAGAACAACTGATGAATTTACGAACGCGTAACACCCATTCGATATGACAGGTGTCAGTAAACGTAGACAAAAAAAGTAATCGTCACAAACGATGTAGATAACATGTAACCAGCTCTGCTACAGCGAGTAAAATGGTCAGAGTGAGGTGTTCTCTCATTTGTGTCTGAAAGAGGGCTCCCGGGTGGCGCAGCGGCCTAAGTCACTGCATCTCAGTGCTAGAGCGGTCACTACAGACCATGGTTCACTACTGATTGACTACTGATTGACTAAGGCGCACCTGTCTGAGTAGACTCCGGTCTTGGGTGAGACAGATGTTTTTATTAGGTTTTAATTACTGCAGTGTCTATTAATTGTCCAAACGCACGGCCCCTTTCCTACTCTATATTGCTATAGAACTTCAAATACCTAAGTATAAGTCATTCCCAAAAACTAAGAATTTATGAAAATGTAAAAATGAACATATGTAAGTGCTCGCTTGTCAAAAGTGTAGTATTCTTCCTGGGGGTGTATATGAACAGATTTTAATAAGATTTCATGTTGCTAAGATGCTGTCAGTTCCACTTTAAAGGCTAATGCGGTTTTTCGTTGAGGCACATTTTTAAGAAAGGCTATCTAAAATGGCATAGTAGTTCATTGTTTAATCTAAATACTATATATTTTGTGTAATATATTCACACAAAATAAGACATTTCTACATAAAGACATTTGAGTAAAGGTCCAATCCTAACTTGAATGTGAATCACATCTTTATGTCAATGGGAGTTTTGCTTGAAAGTTTGAGATGGGCTCAGGGCCTGTATTCACAAAGTGTCTCCGAGTAACAGTGCTATTCAGGATCAGGTCCCCCCCCCGTCCATGTAATCTTCTAATTAAGATCTAGCAGGCCAAACTTCTAGATCAGCATTACTAATTTGAGACACTTTATGAATACAAGTCCTGATCTCAGGTTCAGGTTTGGACCTGAGTGAGCAGAGGGTGTGCTACTTACCAATGATGTGTTTGCTAGCAAAGATCTCGGAGGTAGCAAGGACATGCGAGTTGATTAGGGCCTCGTCGATCCTCAGGAAGGTCTGGTCGCCGCTGGCCCCGATCCAGGTGGCCTTGCGGCCATACTTGGCACCAATGTTGGGCATGGGGGAAGGCTTGGCGTTCCAGTAGGGCATATCCAGGATTGGACGACCCAGCTGCCCTTTCTGTGGAGAGGTGTATAACATTTTAGAAATTACACTAAAAGTCAATTAGTCGTGTCAGTCATCTCATATAGAATGATTTAGAAATCACTGCATTCAACAAAAGTAGGTAAAACAACCAGGATCAAACAAGACAAAGAAGAGAAGTCAGTATCCCCATTCTATGGACACAATATTAATCTCTATGCATTCAATAAGAATGTGTATGGACTTCAGTAAATAATAGATTTAGACAATATGGCATTGCGTTTTAAAGTAGCATTGCACTGAGGAATAACAAAGATGTGACCATTACAATAAGGTCAATAAGGAATATTAAGGATTATGGTTGGGGTTAGATACAATTAAATGGTTTTAGTTCATCAAGAAAAAAAAGTGACAAAAATCACATCGTATAAAAAAGACCGTGTAAAAAAGACATCTAAACTCGAAACCATAGGGGCATAGACCAGAACAGCTGCGTGGCATACCGAGAAGCTGCCGAAGGTGAAGACCTGTCCGTCCATGAGGAGCACAGCTGTGTGGTTACTACCAGCTGTCACCTGGATACTCGGACCTGGGAGGGCCTGCACCAGCGTGGGAGAACCCCTACAAAGGGACAGAGGGGGGGTAAATAATTAATTATCCAGGTTCAAGGACAGCCTTTAGACCCCCCCAACAAACTGAGGTTAAACATTAAGGGACCAGTGTTGTCATGATACCAGTATCGCGATACTCTGAGGTATCGTGGCAAGGAAACAACCATTTCTGAAGAAAACAGTCCTCATGTTTGACCTGCAGGATTAATATTCATTTTAACAGAACATGCAATTGGGTGCATCATTCTTACCGAAATCAGATGAGCAATTTGAAGATGTCAGAATACATAGGCAGCGTGTCCATAAGGCTAGTGGAAGTTAAGCTTTCCCTAAAGTAATTAGCCAAAATTATATAGCCTAATTAGCTTTCTCCTGTCTATACATAAATAAATCAAATCATTCAAAATAAGCTACTATACCAGAAAGCATGATTTGGCCACAGAGGATTATTAGCTTTAAAACAAGTTTTATAAAAATATAAAACCTGCTGATTGTTTTAAACGGCATAGTCTGCAGTCGGAAAGGCCTGCATTTTGGGCAGAGTGCGCAGCATATAGTTTGGAAAACAAATTGCTGTAAAGAGAAAGCAATCAAAAAAATCCAATCTGTGTTTTAGTCATCGGAATTCTTAACTTAATTGAAAAGTAGCCTTCTTATTGGCACCACTGGAGAACATCAGCCATATCCCCGGTAAGTGTGCATATTCACTGTCTTGGGTCAGTGCCACTTTTGTTTGTTTTTGGACAATAATTTCCTCCTCCAGGTTAGATGGACATCATATTGTATTTGTGTGTCCCCTTTTCGTAGGCCTAATATATGGATCAGACAACGTTGTTTTTATTTATCTGTTTGTCAGTGTCAGCAGAGTAGGCTACACTGTCATTTTTGTCGAATAATAAAAATATTCAGCAAATGTCTTCAGTCAAAGTGTAGTAGAATTGAATGAAATGTGTTAATAAAATGATTTTTTTTTGTGCAAAGGAGAAGAAATGTAGGCTGATATAGCATAGCCCTACTCTAACATGCTGACTAGACAGGGCGCGCGTGACCGTTGATGTTGATTTTGCCCACCCACACCAGATACGGTCAGGACACAGCTTGAAATAACAAAAAGAACTCAACCAACTACAATAATTTGGGGACAGGTCGAAAAGCATTAAACATTTATGGCAATTTAGCTAGCTAGCTGGCTGTTGCTAGCTAATTTGTCCTGGGATATAAACATTGGGCTGTTATTTTACCTGAAATGCACAAGGTCCTCTACTCAATTAAGTCACAGATAAAAGGGTAAACCGAGTTTTTTTCTAGTAATATCTCCTCCTTCAAGGTTCTTCTTCGGACTTTATATGGCGGTTGGCAACCAACTTTGAGGTTTCATTATCACCACCAACTGGACTGGAGGGTGGAACTCAGTTCATCTTTCAATCACCCATGTGGGTATATGCTCCTAAAAACCAATGAGGAGATGGGAGAGGCGGGACTTGCAGCGCTTTAAACTTCACAAATAGAAGCAGACGCTCGTTGAACGCGCACGAGCAGTGCGCTTTCCTCAGCCAACAAGATGAGTAACGAACAGCAAAATCACTAGCCAACGTCGATCTACTATCCCCCATAGTAGAAAAGTGTACCTATTCTATTGGTCAGCTTGTTATATGCAAGAAAGAAATAGCGTATTCCAAACAGACGGTGGGACGATAGATCCCAAATTCATACAACCAGTAGGCCTAGGATACATCCCAAAAACGTAAAAAGCAATGACGATTATGCAACAGATCAGATCGTTTAGCATAAAATGTTGATAGGCCTAAACTGTTCTTGTTTGCTTATGGCATTATACAGCTCGTTGAGTGCGGTCATAGTGCCAGCATCGGTTTGTGGTGGTAAATAGACAGCCAAGAAAAATATAGATTCAAACTCTCTTGGGTAAATAGTGTGGTCAACAGCTTATCATGAGATTCTCTACCCCGACCTACGTCCCCGATATCGCAGTCTCTTCTTCATTTATTTTTATTTTTATTTTATTTAACCTTTATTTAACCAGGTAGGCAAATTGAGAACACGTTCTCATTTACAATTGCGACCTGGCCAAGATAAAGCAAAGCAGTTCGACACATACAACAACACATAGTTACACATGGAGTAAAACAAACATATAGTCAATGATACAGTGAAAAAAAATAAGTCTATATACAATGTGAGCAAGTGAGGTGAGATAAGGGAGGCGAAGGCAAACAAATATAGGTATAAAAAAAATAAAAATATAAAAAGGCGCATGGTGGCGAAGTAAATACACACAGCAAGTAAAATAAAAAATAAAAACACTGGAATGGGTGGTTTGCAGTGGAAGAAAGCGCAAAAGTAGAGACAGAAATAATGGGGTGCAAAGGAGCAAAATAAATTAAATAATACAGTAGGTAAAGAGGTAGTTGTTTGGGCTAAATTATAGATGGGCTATGTACAGGTGCAGTAATCTATGAGCTGCTCTGACAGCTGTGCTTAAAGCTAGTGAGGAGATAAGTGTTTCCAGTTTCAGAGATTTTGTAGTTCGTTCCAGTCATTGGCAGCAGAGAACTGGAAGGAGAGGCGGCCAAAGGAAGAATTGGTTTGGGGGTGACCAGAGAGATAAACCTGCTGGAGCGCGTGCTACAGGTAGGTGTGCTATGGTGACCAGCAAGCTGAGATAAGGGGGACTTTACCTAGCCAGGGTCTTGTAGATGACCTGGAACCAGTGGGTTTGGCGACGAGTATGAAGCGAGGGCCAGCCAACGAGAGTGTACAGGTCGCAGTGGTGGGTAGTATATGGGGCTTTGGTGACAAAACGGATGGCACTGTGATAGACTGCATCCAATTTATTGAGTAGGGTTTTGGAGGCTATTTGTAAATGACATCACCGAAGTCGAGGATTGGTAGGATGGTCAGTTTTACAAGGGTATGTTTGGCAGCATGAGTGAAGGATGCTTTGTTGCGGAATAGGAAGCCAATTCTAGATTACTTTGGATTGGAGTGTTTGATGTGAGTCTGGAAGGAGAGTTTACAGTCTAACCAGACACCTAGGTATTTGGTAGTTGTCCACATATTCTAAGTCAGAGCCGTCCAGAAGTAGTGATGTTGGACAGGCGGGCAGGTGCAGGCAGCGATCGTTGAAGAGCATGCATTTAGTTTTACTTGTATTTAAGAGCAATTGGAGGCCACGGAAGGAGAGTTGTATGGCATTGAAGCTCGGCTGGAGGGTTGTTCACACAGTGTCAAAAGAAGGCCAGAAGTATACAAAATAGTGTCGTCTGCGTAGAGGTGGATCAGAGAATCACCAGCAGCAAGAGCGACATCATTGATGTATACAGAGAAGAGAGTCGGTCCAAGAATTGAACCCTGTGGCACCCCATGGAGACTGCCAGAGGCCCGGACAACAGACCCTCCGATTTGACACACTGAACTCGATCAGAGAAGTAGTTGGTGAACCAGGCGAGGCAATCATTAGAGAAACCAAGGCTGTCGAGTCTGCCGATGAGGATGTGGTGATTGACAGAGTCAAAAGCCTTGGCCAGGTCAATGAATACGGCTGCACAGTATTGTTTCCTATCGATGGCGGTTTAAGATATCGTTTATGACCTTGAGCGTGGCTGAGGTGCCCCATGACCAGCTCTGAAACCAGATTGCATAGCGGAGAAGGTATGGTGGGATTCGAAATGGGCGTAATTCTGTTTGTTGACTTGGCTTTCGAAGACCTTAGAAAGGCAGGGTAGGATAGATATAGGTCTGTAGCTGTTAGGGTCAAGAGTGTCCCCCCCTTTGAAGAGGGGATAACCGCAGCTGCTTTCCAATCTTTGGGAATCTCAGACGACACGAAAGAGAGGTTGAAAAGGCTAGTAATAGGGGTGGCAAACAATTTCAGCAGATAGTTTTAGAAAGAAAGGGTCCAGATTATCTAGCCGGCTGATTTGTAAGGGTCCAGATTTTGCAGCTCTTTTAGAACATCAGCTGACTGTATTTGGGAGAAAGAGAAATGGGGAAGGCTTGGCGAGTAGCAGAGGGGAGGGCAGTGCTGTTGTCCGGGGTAGGGGTAGCCAGGTGGAAAGCATGGCCAGCCGTAGAAAAATGCTTATTGAAATTCTCAATTATAGTGGATTTGTCGGTGTGGACAGTTTCCTATCTTCAGAGCAGTTGGAAGCTGGGAGGAGGTGTTCTTATTCTCCATGGACTTTACAGTGTCCCAGAACTTTTTTGAATTTGTGTTGCAGGAAGCAAATTTCTGCTTGAAAAAGCTAGCCTTGGCTTTTCTAACTGCCTGTGTATACTGGTTTCTAGCTTCCCTGAAAAGTTGCATATCACAGGGGCTGTTCGATGCTAATGCAGAACGCCATAGGATGTTTTTCTGTTGGTTAAGGGCAGTCAGGTCAGGAGAGAACCAAGGGCTATATCGTTCCTGGTTCTAAATTTCTTGAATGGGGCATGCTTATTCAAGATGGTGAGGAAGGCATTTAAAAAAAATGTCCAGGCATCCTCTACTGACGGGATGAGATCAATATCTTTCCAGGATACCTCGGCCAGGTCGATTAGAAAGGCCTGCTCGCTGAAGTGTTTCAGGGAGCGTTTGACAGTGATGAGTGGAGGTCGTTTGACCGCTGACCCATTACGGATGCAGGCAATGAGGCAGTGATCGCTGAGATCTTGGTTGAAAACAGCAGAGGTGTATTTGGAGGGCAAGTTTGTTAGGATGATATCTATGAGGGTACCCGTGTTTACGGAATTGGGTGGTACCTGGTAGGTTCATTGATAATTTGTGTGAGATTGAGGGCATCAAGCTTAGATTGTAGGGTGGCTGGGGTTTAAGCATGTTAAAATTTAGGTTGCCTAGCAGCACGAGCTCTGAAGATAGATGGGGGGCAATCAGTTCACATATAGTGCCAGAGCACAGCTGGGGGCAGAGGGTGGTCTATAGCAGCGGCAACGGTGAGAGACTTGTTTTTAGAGAGGTAGATTTTAAAAGTAGAAGTTCAAATTGTTTGGGAACAGACCTGGATAGTAAAACAGAACTCTGCAGGCAATCTTTGCAATAGATTGCAACACCGCCCCCTTTGGCCATTCTATCTTGTCTGAAAATCTTGTAGTTGGGGATGAAAATTTCAGAATTTTTGGTGGCTTTCTAATCCAGGATTCAGACACGGCTAAAACATCCGGGTTGGCAGAGTGTGCTAAAGCAGTGAACAAAACAAACTTAGGGAGGAGGCTTCTAATGTTAACATGCAGAAGCCAAGGCTATTACGGTACAGAAGTCATCAAAAGAGAGCGCCTGGGGAATAGGAGTGGAGCTAGGTACTGCAGGGCCTGGATTCACCTCACATCACCAGAGGAACAGAGGAGGAGTAGGATAGAGGTACGGCTAAAAGCTATGAGAATTGGTCGTCTAGAACTTCTAGAGCAGAGAGTAAAAGGAAGTTTCTGGGGGCGATAAATAGCTTAAAGGAATAATGTACAGACAAAGGTATGGTAGGATGTGAATACAGTGGAGGTAAACCTAGGTATTGAGTGATGATGAGAGAGATATTGTCTCTAGAAACATCATTGAAACCAGGTGATGTCATCGCATATGTGGGTGGTGGAACTGTGAGGTTGGATATGGTATAGTGAGCAGGGCTAGAGGCTCTACAGTGAAATAAGCCAATAAACACTAACCAGAACAGCAATGGACAAGGCATATTTACATTAAGGAGAGGCATGCTTAATCGAGTGATCAATAAGGGTCCAGTGAGGTTGGTTGGGGTCACGGCGATCCAGACAGCTGGCCGGGTAGATGGCTATCGGTAGCAAGATAGCATAGGATGGAAGTCTATTTGTAGATACCTCGTGCGTTTCCGTCGTAGGTTAGTGGGGTTCCGTGTGTAGAGGGGATCAATCCAAATTGGCAAAATAGATATAGTGACCCAAGAAAAAAATAAATAATAATAATAATAATAATAATTGTCCGATATACTTATTCAGATAGCAGCCGATAAGACAGCTAACGGTTAGCGGGCCCCAGATGAGCGTTCAGGTAACGTCGGGACGGAGGTGCAGTTGGATAACTCCCTCGGGCAGATAACGTCGGCAGTCAGTCGTGAAGGCCGGTGGGGCTCCGTATCTGCAGCAACAACAAAAAAAAAAAAAACGGGTCCGGATAGGGTGACTGTAGCCCAGGAATGGCTGATGGAACTCCTCAGCTGGCTAGCTCCGGAATGATTTGAGTTTGCTCCGGGATCGGACGTAAGCCAATAGTCACACGGTTGCAGCTAGCTAGCTGCAAATGTCCAGAGCCTGCGGCTGAAATCCGGGGAAACTGAGAGAAAAAAAGTCCCGGAATGCTCCGGTCCGAGTCGGTTGCACAAAAGTGCCGGTAGATTACGAGCTAAAGGAATAGCTGATTGACCACAAAACGTGGGCAGCTGAAACACCAACGCTAGCCACGCAAACCGGCTAATCTGGGCAGCTACAGATTAGCTTCTGGCTAGCTATCGGATAGCTACTGGTTAGCTTTCTGGCTAGCTTCTGAATTAGCCCCTGGCTAGCTTCCACGGTGGATTTTCAGATTTGAGGTAAATAATACTTTTTTGTAATTGGTGAAGCGGGTTGCAGGAAAGCTTTTGCAGGAAAGCTTTTGTAGTTGAGTTCTTGGATAATAAAATATATAAAAGATATGCGAAGAAAGGAGTAAATATATATATATACAGGACACGACAATACGAAACAGAAATGACATCTGAACTGCTAAGCCATCTTGGAATTCATGCAAATGACAGGGATTTGGTCCTTGTCGGGTGTCAGAAGTAAACCCTTTGCATTCACCTCGTTAAAGAAAAAAATCTTTGTCCAGTACGAGGAGAATAATCACTGTCCTGATATCCAGAAGCTCTTTTCAGTCTTAAGAGACGGTGGCAGACACATTATGGGAAAAATAACTAACAAATAACGCAAAAAAACACAGGGTTAGGTGCCCATAAAATGGCAGCCATCTCCTCCGGTGCAATCTAATGCTGCTGTTATTGTTAAGTGGAAGTGTCTAGGAGCAACAACGGCTCAGCTGTGAAGTGGTAGGCCACACAAGCTCACCGAACGGGACTGCCTAGTGCTGATGCACATAAAAAATAGTATGTCCTCGGTTGCAACACTCACTACCGAGTTCCAATCTGCCTCTGGAAGCAACTTCAGCAAAATAACTTTTCGGCAGAAGCTTCATGGAATGCGTTACCATGGCCGAGCAGTTGCACACAATCCCGCAATGCCCCAACCATATTCCATGGATCACCATGCGCAATGCCAAGCGTCGGTGGCAGTGGTGTAAAGCTCGCCGCCATTGGACTCGAACAGTGGAAACGCGTTCTCTGGAATGATGATTCGCACTTCACCATCTGGCAGTCCGACGGATGAATCTGGGTTTGGCGGATGCCAGGAGAATGCTGCCTTCCCCAATGCATCGTGACAACTGTACAGTTTGGTGGAGGAGGAATAATGGTCTGGGGTTGTTTTTCATGGTTCAGGCTAGATTTTGGAATGAGATGTTCAACATACTTTTGACAATGTTGTGTACAGTATATAGACAGGTCTGTGCCTTTCCGAATCATGTCCAATCAATTGAAATTAACAGGTAGACTCCAATCAAGTTGTAGAAACATTTCAAGGATGATCAATGGAAACAGGATATAGCTGAGCTCAATTTCAAGTCTCATAGCAAAGGGGCTGAATAATTATGTTACAGTAGGGATGGTGCCAGGTTTTCTCCAGACGTGATGATTGGCATTCAGGCCAGAGTTCAATCTTGGTTTCATCAGACCAGAGAATCTTGTTTCTCATGATCAGAGTCCTTTAGATGCCTTTTGGCAAACTCCAAGCAGGCTGTCATCTGCCTTTTACTGAGGAGTGGCTTCTGTCTGGCCACTCTAGCATAAAGGCCTGATTGGTGGAAGGCTGCGGAGATAATTGTCCTTCTGGAAGGTTCTACCATCTCCACAAAGAAACTACGGAGCTCTTTCAGAGTGACCATCGGGTTCTTGGTCACCTCCCTGAGCAAGGCACTTCTCTCCCGATTGCTCAGTTTCGCCTGGAGGCCAGCTCTAGGAAGAGTCTTGGTGGTTCCAATCTTATTCCCTTTAAGAATGATGGAGGCCACTGTGTTCATGGGGACCTTCAATGCTGCAAATATTGTTTGATCACCTTCCCCAAATCTGTGCCTGGACACAATCCTGTCTCGGAGCTCTACGGACAAATACTTCGACCTCATGGCTTGGTTTTTGCTCTGAAATGCACCGTCAACTGTGGGACCTTATATAAACAGGTGTATGTCTTTCCAAATCATGTCCAATCAATTGAATTTGACACAGGTGGACTCCAATCAAGTTGTAAAAACATCTCAAGGATGATCAATGGAAACAGGATGCACCTGAGCTCAATTGCAAGTTTCATAGCAAAGGGTCTGAATACTTACGTAAATAAGGTCTTTCAGGTTTTTTATATTTTACAAATTTTTTATTCTAAAAACATGTTTTCACTTTATCATCACAGGGTATTGTGTGTAGTTTGATGAGTTTTTTTTTTTAAATAAATACATTTTAGAATAAGGCTAACGTAACAAAATGTGGGAAAAGCGAAGGGGTCTGAATACATGCACTGTAAATAGTGTCATAACGTGTTAGGACGCTGGGTGTAAAGTGTTACCAAATAAAGAAATACAAAAACTTAAGGAGAGCATATCCAACTAACAAGCTCTTCGAAAGAAATATAAACTATTAGAACCAAGAATTAACAATAACTGATGTTGGCACAAGATGGAGGGAATGTTAGAGCATAACTAACGAAAGTACAATTAACGAAAATGTACGCTTAACCCAGTATAAACTAATGTATAGAATGTATTATATAGGAGCCAAAATTCTACAGCACAACAGCAAGAGTCATGCCTTAAGTGTAAAACAAACATTAACTCAATAATCCATGCATTCTGGAAATGCTATAAAATCCCCAAGTTATGGGCGGAGCTAGAAAGCTGGCTGTTTCAATGTATTACAATGTTAACGTACTTTTAACCTGTCAGTCTGCAGATTTCAAAACATGGCATATGGCGTTGTAGTGAAATACCCAATGGGCTGGATAATTGTCTTCTCACTCATCTTGAAAATCAATCAATCCGCCATCATTAACAATTGAAAAATCTAATGATTTATTATTGAAATAGCATGGGCAAACGAGAAAAACTAATTGGTACAATTTTAAAGCCATGTGGCAAACAATAATGCAAGCACTAGGGATGGGGGTGTGAGCATGCGGGTATACCACAACAAATATTTCCAATCTGGGAGGTAAACTTGTTAAAGCATTCCTAAGGTAAATATGTCTAACCATGGGGGGCAAGACCCCACGGGTTTACTTGTACTTGTGGAAAACACTGACAACCTACCCTTCTATCCATCCTACACTGTTAAAACCGATTAATTGTCTGAACAGAACATCTAGAACTATGTTTTTTCGTGTCCAACTGTTTACCATTTTTGCATTCGTGCATGTCAGTGGTTACCTTGAGTTGACGTCTCCGTGTCCAAGCTGGCCATGCTGACCGTAGCCAAACGTATAGACATCCCCATTCTCCATCAGCACCACTACAGGACAGAACAAGAGACAAACACATTTCATAACATTCCACCACATTACTTATCTGAATATGTTGTGCACGTTTCACATGTTCATGTGTGTTATTTTCCTATATACAGTCATGTTAGAGAGTATTGCCGTCTTACATTATCCACAGAATTTCAATTGTACATGTGTAGTTGTCATTGAACTGTTAAGCGCTTACTTGCTAAAGAATGGCCCTATTAACACATTTCCATACAGGGCAGGTCCCAGCAGATTGAAATCTTATAACATCCTCTACAATATATTGAATTCTTAAATGTCCAAGCCGTGTAATTGTTTTAGGACTGTCATACAATGGATAATTTACTGGATCATATATTTTAGGAGCACTTTAGCTATCCCCAAAAAGTACTAAAGAAATGAAAAAACATATTGAATTTGGCATTTAATAATATAGCCCAGAGATACGCACAGAATACCATTCATGAATGGCAAAATATATATTATATTAAAAAGAAACAACGTTTTGAAGTGTTTGTCCTATATCTAGGATACATAAGAAAGCTCAGGAAATATATATACAGTACCAGTAAAAAGTTTGGACACACCTACTCATTCAAGGGTTTTTCTTTATTTTTACTATTTTCTACATTGTAGAATAATAGTGAAGACATCAAAACTATGAAACAACACATGGAATCATGTAGTAACCAAAAAAATGTTAAATCAAAATATCTTTGATATATTTGAGATTCTTCAAAGTAGACACCCATTGCCTTGATGACAGCTTTGCACACTCTTGGAATTCATGAGTGTAGTCACTTGGAATGAATTTCAATTAACAGGTGTGCCTTGTTAAAAGTTCATTTGTGGAATTTCTTTCCTTCTTAATGTGTTTGGGCCAATCAGTTGTGTTGTGACAAGGTAGGTTTGGTATACAAAAGATAGCCCTATTTGGTAAAAGACCAAGTCCATATTATGGTAAGAACAGCTCAAATAAGCAAAGAGAAACGACAGTCCATCATTACTTTAAGACATGAAGGTCAGTCAATACGGAAAATTTTCTTCAAGTGCAGTCACAAAAACCATCAAGCGTTGTGATGAAACTGGCTCTCATGAGGACAACCACAGGAATGGAAGACCCAGAGTTACTTCTGCTGCAGAGGATAAGTTCATTAGAGTTACCAGCCTCAGATTGCAGCCCAAATAAACGCTTCAGAGTTCAAGTCACAGACACATCTCAACATCAACTGTTCAGAGGAGACTGCATGAATCAGGCCTTCATGGTCGAATTGCTGCAAAGAAACCACTACTAAAGGACACCAATAAGAAGAAGAGACTTGCTTGGGCCAAAAACATGAGCAGACATTAGACATACCAGACATTAGACTGGTATAAATCTGTGTTTTGGTCTGATGAGATTTTTGGATCCAACCATTGTTTTTTAACATATGATCTCTGCATGTGTGGTTCCCACCGTGAAGCAGGAGGAGGTTTGATGGTGCTTAGCTGGTGACACTGGCTGTGATTATTTATAACCCAATTGAGATGGTTTGGGATCAGTTCGACCACATAGTGAAGGAAAAGCAGCCAACAAGTGTTCAACATATGTGGAACTCCTTCAAGACTGTTGAAAAGCATTCCAGTGAAGCTGGTTGAGAGAATGCCAAGTGTGCAAAGCTGTCGTCAAGGCAAAGGGTGGTTACTTTGAAGAATCTCAAATATATTTTGATTGTCTAACACTTTTTTGGTTAATACATGATTCCATATGTGGTATTTGTTAGTTTTGATGTCTTCACTACATTTCTACAATGTAGAAAATAGTGAAAATAAAGAAAAACCCTTGAATGAGTAGGTGTGTCTAAACATTTGACTGGTACTCTTCTGAGGAACATGATAACATTTCAACAACATTTTTTCCATCTTCATAACATTGCAAAAATCAGAAAATGTTTGTCAAAAATTATGCAGAAAAGCTAATCCATGATTTTGTCACTTCTAGATTAGACTATTGAAATGCTCTACTTTCCGGGCTACCCGGATAAAGCACTAAATAAACTTCAGTTAGTGCTAAACACTAAACGCTAAAATCTTGACTAGAACCCCCCCCCCCCCCCCCAAAAAAAAATCATATTACTCCAGTGCTAGCCTCTACACAGGTTTCCTGTTAAGGTTGGTTTCAAGGTTTTACTGCTAACCTACAAAGCATTACATGGGCTTGCTCCTACAATGATCTGCCTATCCATGTGAGAGACGCAGTCTCGGTCTTGACCTTTAAGTCACGACTAAGTCAATATTGAAGACTCATGTGACTCACCACCTGGATTCGGTCTTACATAGCAAAACTTGAAATTGTGTTTTTTACATTGGATTAAAGTAGAGACTCAGAGCTACAAAATGGTATATCATACACTGCATTTGAGGAACAATGTGAAAGTAATTCTCCTTCGAAAGTTGTTCAACTTGTAATCTCACTTTTCAGAAAAACGCATTTGAATGTTTTGGTATCTAGTGAAGAGCTCTTCTTTGTCTACACCAATTCAGCATTGTTCACACCCTCTTAAGCTTTAGCCCCACCCATCTCGTTTTGCTCTCGGAGCGTTCAGAGGGCACACTTGAGGCTCTGGCCGACGATTTAGTTACCTCTGATTAACATGAAAACAGCCTAACCAGCTTACATTTACATTTAAGTCAATTAGCAGACGCTCTTATCCAGAATCTTATCCAGCTCTGCTGGCAACAATTTCATTATGCTTTTTTACACACATTTATTACACTGGCCATATTCAAAGGGTGTGTTGTACACACGTCACGTAAAATTAGCTAGTTAAACAACAAATTAACAGTGCCAACAATGCCACAGTCCTGGGAGCTAACCAACCAGGTTCAATGTTAGCTAGCAAACATTTGGCGCTAACTAAAAAAGCAACCAGCTCTTGGAAACAAATAATGTCAGCTAGGGAGCCAGCCAGCTAATGTTAACTAGCTAGCTAACAGTACACTTTAGCTTAAGACGTATAGCTAGCTAGGGAAACAATGAACGTAGCTAGGTAAACAACGTTTAAGATCACACACGTCACGTTAGCTAATGAGCCAGCCAGCAAACGTTAGCTAGTTAAACAACAATGAACAAAGTTCCAACAATGCCAAAATGCTGGGAGCTAACCAACCAGGTTCAACGTTAGCTAGCTTACATTAGGCTCTAACTAGAAAAGCAAACGGCTCTGGGAAACGAATAATGTCAGCGTGGGAGCCAGCCAGCTAACGTTAGCTAGCGAACAGTACAATTTAGCTTGAAATGAAACCACTATGTCAAAATTAGAAACGTGTAATATCTGAAAATGTCTTACTAGTGCTCTTCCATGCTATCCCTAGGAGGGGTGCATCACTTGAGTGGGTTGAGTCACTGACGTTATCTTCCTGCCCGGGTTGGCGCCCCCCTCGGGTTCGCTCCGCGGGGGAGACCTTCAAGGGTTACACTCAGCCTTGTCTCAGGGTAGTAAGTTAGACAACATAGACAGGGCTCTAACTCCCTTAGCTCCACAATGAAATAGGGTGCAGGCCAAGCAGCAGGCTGTTAGCCAGCCTGCCAGCTTAGTGAAGTCTGCCACTAGCACAGTCAGTGTAGTCAGTTCAGCTATCCCCATTGAGACCGTGTCTGTGCCTCGACCTAGGTTGGGCAAAACTAAACATGGCGGTGTTCGCCTTAGCAATCTCACTAGAATAAAGATCTCCTCCATTCCTGCCATTGTTGAAAGAGATCGTGATACCTCACATCTCAAAATAGGGCTACTTAATGTTAGACCCCTCACTTCAAAGGCAGTTATAGTCAATGAACTAATCACTGATCATAATCTTGATGTGATTGGCCTGACTGAAACATGGCTTAAGCCTGATGAATTGACTGTGTTAAATAAGGCCTCACCTCCTGGTTACACTAGTGACCATATCCCCTGTGCATCCCGCAAAGGCGGAGGTGTTGCTAACATTTACGACAGCAGATTTCAATTTACAAATAAAATAACAACGTTTTCGTCTTTTGAGCTTCTAGTCGTGAAATCTATGCAGCCTACTCAATTACTTATCTCAGACTCATCTCTCAGTAGGTCATATGATTGAGTGTAGTCTGGCCCAGGAGTGTGAAGGTGAACGGAAAGGCTCTGGAGCAACGAACCGCCCTTGCTGTCTTTGCCTGGCCGGTTTCCCTCTCTCCAATGGGATTCTCTGCCTCTAACCCTATTACAGGGGCTGAGTCACTGGCTTACTGGTGCTCGTCCATGCTGTCCCTAGGAGGGGTGCGTCACTTGAGTGGGTTGTCACTGACGTGATCTTCCTGTCTGGGTTGGCGCCCCCCCTTGGGTTGTGTCGTGACGGAGATCTTTGTGGGCTATACTCGGCCTTGTCTCAGGATGGTAAGTTGGTGGTTGAAGATATCCCTCTAGTGGTGTGGGGGCTGTGCTTTGGCAAAGTGGGTGGGGTTATATCCTGCCTGTTTGGCCCTGTCCGGGGGTATCATCGGATGGGGCCACAGTGTCTCCTGACCCCTCCTGTCTCAGCCTCCAGTATTTATGCTGCAGTAGTTTATGTGTCGGGGGGCTAGGGTCAGTCTGTTATATCTGGAGTATTTCTCCTGTCTTATCCGTTGTCCTGTGTGAATTTAAGTATGCTCTCTCTAATTCTCTCTCGGAGGAGGAGGACCTGAGCCCTAGGACCATGCCTCAGGACTACCTGGCATGATGACTCCTTGCTGTCCCCAGTCCACCTGGCCGTGCTGCTGCTCCAGTTTCAACTGTTCTTCCTGCGGCTATGGAACCCTGACCTGTTCACCGGATGTGCTACCTGTCCCAGACCTGCTGTTTTCAACTCTCTAGAGACAGTAGGAGCGGTAGAGATACTCTGAATGATCGGCTATGAAAAGCCAACTGACATTTACTCCTGAGGTGCTGACTTGTTGTACCCTCGACAACTACTGTGATTATTATTATTTGACCATGCTGGTCATTTATGAACATTTGAACATCTTGGCCATGTTCTGTTATAATCTCCACCCGGCACAGCCAGAAAAGGACTGGCCACCCCTCATAGCCTGGTTCCTCTCTAGGTTTCGGCCTTTCTAAGGAGTTTTTCTCAGCCACCGTGCTTCTACACCTGCATTGCTTGCTGTTTGGGGTTTTAGGCTGGGTTTCTGTACAGCACTTTGATATATCAGCTGATGTAAGAAGGGCTTTATAAATAAATTTGATTTGAATGTTTTGGTACACGATAGCGCACACGCGCAGCCGGTTTGGGTTCCGTGTTACTCGTATACATGGATGGACGCTTCTCCCTCTCTGTCACAGATACCATGGTTGCCCTTAGCTTGAAGATGTAATCCGGAGACAGGTGTTAGATACAACAGCCTTTGTGTGTTCCCTTTTTGACTCCGTCTGCATATTTGCAATCAAATGCCAGAATCTTCTCTATTTCCTTAGCTATCATACTCTAATTTCACTCATTTCAAAACTCGGTCCTCCAGAAAGTGGAGAGCAACACTTATGCAGTTCTACTACGTGATATCTTTTTTTTTTTTAAAGCTGCATTAGAAAGGATTACCTAAGCATGCTACATGGCAGACCAATCTCAACTCATCTCTCGGCATGTCCAGCCCACTCATTATCTCAGCCAATCATGGCTAGCGGGAAGGATGCTGACTTTTTCCATGGCTAAACCAACTAGGCTCGTAATTTAACAATCTTATTCATATTTACAGGTGGCATACAAGTTTGTTATTAAGGCACACGAAAGTTCACGTGCTCCAGAAGGCAGTTTTGCCAAAAAACACATTTATTAAAATAAAATAAAGTTCCTGTGAAGTAGTGACGCACGACATACGCCTAGTTTCCTGAAACGAGTCACAAATTACTTGCCGTTAACTTTTTTAAAGTCACAATTGGCCTCAGTGAATTTCTTGACCTGTTTCCTGTATCTTTGTAATGGATGCCTGTATCTTTGTAATAACTAAGTGTATTGATCCCTGGTCTTTGTGGTTGAATCTGTGCTTGAAATTAACCGCTCGACTGAGGGACCTTACAGATAATTGTTTGTGTAGGGTACAGAGATGAGGTAGTCATAAAAACAAAAAAAAGACTATTATTGCACATAGTGAGTCCATGCAATTTACTATGTGACTTGTTAAGTTCATTTTTACTCCCAAACATATTTAGGCTTGCCATAAATGGGTTGAATCCTTGACTCAAGAACTTTTCAGCTTTTCATGTTTAATTCATTTGCAAAAAAAAATAAAAATAAAAAACATAATTCCACTTTGACATTATGGGGTATTATGTGTAGGCCAGTGACAAAAAAAATATKTATTTAATCCATTTTAGATGTAACAACAAAATGTGGAAAAAGTTAGCTATATTATGAACACAACTCATCTGCTGTCAATAGCAGAATATGACTCGAGAGCAATTGTAATGACAGTCCCAAGACAGTCCCTGATTAGCAAGGATTAGTCTGTGTTTAATTTAATTGCGTATTAAAAATACAATTTGATATCATCGTGAGGGATTTTCTCGAGCTTCCTAGAAAAATGCTACCGAGGTAGCAACAGCAACCAAGGGGACGGGGGCTCAACGATTCCTTTAACTATTTTTATTGAAAGACCTTTATGACCTATGGCTATTGTGGCCAGAGGACACTCCTCAAAACAAAGTCTTCCTCTTGTGATCAAACACCACTGAGGAAGAGCTCAAAGTGGAAGCAGGAAGTGAGTAATAGGAAGTGTCCGGGAGACCTACCTGAATGGTGGAAGCCGCAGCTAACCTGCACAGCTCTCATCTCGCAGTCGAAGCGCACCGCCCCCGGGGGATAAGTGGTGATCTTACTGGCGTCCTTTTCCCCTCGCTCACTGTTCCCGTCTGCAAAGGCAAACAGGCCATCAGTCAGGTAGACAGAGGGAAGGAGGGAGCAGGGAGGAGAGAGGGGGGGGGGGGTTTAAGAAAGATGGAGAACTCTGTTGGTAGCTTCAGAGATGGGTGTCTCAGGATCGGAGCAACAACAGTCCTGGAGCAAGAAAGAGAGGGAAGCTGGAAGGAGCAAGTCATTCTGAGAAGAAAAAAAAAGGGAGAAAAGGACAATGAAGTCATGCAAAAAGAAGGTAGAAATAAGGTAAAAGCTCTCAAAACCTCAAAGAGCAGGACCTCTCTTTGTGGGAGGACATTTGGTGGGGGGGTTGATTCAAGTTCAATTTCAATGTGACGCATCACTTGCAGGTGCGTTTGACTCCTAACTACACGGCAACAGGACCCAGAGCTTAGTGATGTTCTTTCCAGCTGCATTTATTTAAAAATGTTCTGTATAAAAGTGTAATGTGAGTTTGGTGTGTCAATGGCTTTCATAGGGGTCCTATTGTTTCAGAGGTCATAATGGTGGGTGAGAGGAACCGGGTGGATGAACGCCCATGCATTAGTGATCATAGAACAGTGTTTCTCAACCCCATTCTATACCAAGGACTGACATGTTATGGTCTTCCTCTTTTTATACTGAACAAAAATATAACATACAACAATTTAAAAGAGTTTACAGTTCTTATAAAGAAATCAGTCAATTGAAATCAATTAATTTGGCACTAATCTACGAATTTCAAATGAATGGAAATTTAGATACGGATCTTTTGGTCAGAGACATAAAAATAAAAAAGCAGGGGTGTGGATCAGAAAGCCAGTCAGTATCTGGTGTGACATCCATTTGCCTCATGCACTGCGACACATTTCAAGATGTAATGTCACATTCACAAGTACAGTGAAATGCCATTCTTGCAAATTCAAAACCCAACAATGCAATAATCAATAACAATGTATTACTAGATAAAAAACTTGAGAAATAAGAATGGAAAATATGAAATACAAAGTACATAAGTAAGCATACTATATACAGAAAATATTTAACAAGTCAGTTCCAATACCATATTTAAATGTGTATACTGGATACTGGAGTGATGGAGGTAAATATGTGTAGGGGTAAGGGGCTTAGGCAACAGGGTATAAGATAAACAGAGTAGCAGTAGCTTGTATGCGAGTGGGTGTGAGGCAGTATAAGATAATGTACATATTATGTGCGAGTGAGAAAATGGATTGTTTGTGTGTTGGAGTGACAGTGTCTGTGAGTGTGTAGGGCCCTGAGTGTGCATAGAGACAGTGCAAAGATCTAAATAAAAAGGTAAATAAAAGACAGAAGGTTAACTCCGATAGTCCGTGTATCTATTTGGTTAACTATTTATTCGTCATATTTCTTGAAGCTGTTCAAGAGACTGTTGGTGTCAGGATTGATGCACTGGTACCTCTTGCCATGCAGCAGCAGAGAAAAGTCTTCGGCTTGGGTGGTTGGAGCCTGAATTTTTCAGGCCTTCTTTTCACACTGCCTGATATAGAGGTCCTGGATGGCAGGGAGCCCGGCCCTAGTGATGTACTAACACTCTGTAGTGCCATGCGATCGAGGGCAAAGCTATTGCCATACCAAGCAGTGATGCAGCCAGTCAATATGCTCTCAATGGCACAGCTGTAGAACCTTTTGAGGATTTGAGGGCCAATGCCAAACTGTTTCAACCTTCTGAAGGGGAAGAGGCACTTTTGCCCCTTCATCACTACTGTGCGTGTGTTTTAAGTCCTTAGTTATTTGGACACCGAGGAACATGAAGCTTTCTAGCTGCTCCACTGCCGCCCCGTTGATGTGGATGGGGGCGTGCTTGTCCCCCAGTTTCCTGTAGTCCACGATCAGCTCCTTGGTCTTGCTGACATTGAGGTGTTGTTTCTCTGGCATCACACTGCCAGGTCACTGACCTCCACCCTGTAGGCTGACTCATTCCCCAATGATCAGGCCTACCACCGTTGTGTCGTCAGCGAACTTGATAATGGCATTGGAGTTGTGCGTGGCCACACAGTCCTGGGTGAACAGCACAGGAGGGGACTAAGCACACAACCCTGTGGGATCCCTGTGTTAAGGGTTAGCGTGGCGGAGGTGATGTTGCCTACCCTCACCACCTGGGTTCGGCCCATCAGGAATTCCAGGATTCAGTTGTAGAGGGATGTGTTCAGACACAGAGTCCTAACCTTGGTGACAAGCTTGGAGGGGACAATTCTGTAGTCAATGAAAAGCATTCTCCCTTAAGTACTCAAATAAAATACAAATGTATTTGACACAAGAGTCGAAAACAACAGGTGTAGACAGTACCGTGAAATACTTACAAGCACATAACCAACAATAGAGTAAAGAAAAACACCAACAATAATAGTAACAAATAATTAAAGAGCAGCAGTAAACTAACAATAGTGAGGCTATACAGTCATGGCCAAAAGTTTTGAGAATGACACAAATATTAATTTCCACAAAGTTTGCTGCTTCAGTGTCTTTAGAAATTAATGTCAGATGTTACTATGGAATACTGAAGTATAATTACAAGCATTTCATTAGTGTCAAAGGCTTTTATTGACAAGTACATGAAGTTGATGCAAAGAGTCAATATTTGCAGTGCTGACCCTTCTTTTTCAAGACCTCTGCAATCCGTCCTGGCATGCTGTCAATTAACTTCTGGGCCACATCCTGACTGATGGCAGCCCATTCTTGCATAATCAATGCTTGGAGTTAGTCAGAATTTGTGTGTTTTTGTTTGTCCACCTGCCTCTTGAGGATTGACCACAAGTTCTCAATGGGATTAAGGTCTTGGGAGTTTCCTGGCCATGGACCCAAAATACCGATGTTTTGTTCCCCGAGCCACTTAGTTATCACTTTTGCCTGACGGCAAGGTGCTCCATCATGCTGGAAAAGGCAATGTTCGTCACCAAACTGTTACTGCATGGTTGGGAGAAGTTTATCTAGAAGGATGTTGGTACCATTATTTATTCATGGCTGTGTTCTTAGGCAAAATTGTGAGTGAGCCCACTCCCTTGGCTGAAGCATGAATGGTCTCAGGATGCTTTACTGTTGGCATGACACAGGACTGACGGTAGCGTTCACAGGGGTGGCAGGTGGCCTAGTGGTTAGAGAGTTGGGCCAGTAACCGAAAGGTTGCTAGATCGAATTCCCGAACAGACGCTGTTCCAAGGCCGTCATTGTAATTAAGAATTTGTTCTCAACTGACTTGCCTAGTTAAATAAAGGTTAAATAAAAAATTATAAAAAATAAATAAAAAGAACAGTCTATGACTAGGGTGGCTGGAGTCTGACAATTTTTAGGGCCTTCCTCTGACACCGCCTGATATAGAGGTCCTGGATGGCCGGAGGTCGAGCAGTTGCCATACCAGGCAGTGATGCAACCAGTCAAGATGCTCTCGATGGTTCAGCTACAGAATTTGAGGATCTGAGGACACATACCAAATATTTTTGGTCTCCTGAGGGGGAATAGGCACATTTGTGGCCTGCTGGAGGTCATTTTGCAGGGCTCTGGCAGTGCTCCTCCTGCTCAAAGGCGGAGGTAGCGGTCCTGCTGCTGGGTTGTTGCCCTCCTACGGCCTCCTCCACGTCTCCTGATGTACTGGCCTGTCTCCTGGTAGCGCCTCCATGCTCTGGACACTACGCTGAGAGACACAGCAAACCTTCTTGCCACAGCTCGCATTGATGTGACATCCTGGATGAGCTGCACTACCTGAGCCACTTGTGTGGGTTGTAGACTCCGTCTCATGCTACCACTA